>NC_066582.1:272399608-272699608 GCF_024323335.1 Lathyrus oleraceus
TAATAATTTTATAAATAAATAAGCAAGGAGAAACTAACAAAACAATACGCGTGCCGAAATAAAAAATAAGAAATGGACTTAAAGAGGTTAAATTACAAAAATAGAAACACAAATATCGACTAAATTATAGTATATTCGAGACACTAAAACCTGTGTCGAGGTTAAGAATGACAATAATATTAGAGAGACATTAGAAATCGGCAAGGAGTAATTAAAGAGGAACACAATTGAAGATAGAAAACTTGTTAGAAACAAAGGAAAAGAGACTTTGTAGGATATAAATGATCCACAAATCGCTAGTTTGATGTACTACTTGATTTGGTGGTTGAGGAAGATGAAGGATTTGATGACAACTCTCTTAGAAATAATTTTATAGATGCCACACAAATCATAAATGATGAAAGTGAATCTATTGAAAATTCCATTGTTAGTTGTAATCAAAATTTTCTTCTTTGCTTGATACTGACTCTGACCTTATGTCTGATAATACTCCTAGCTTTACTTTGGTAAAAATAAGGAATAGGAAAAAAAGTTGAAATCTATAAGTTTTTATAAAACCAGGGCAAAGGTTGGTCCATCCAAACATTTGAAATGATTTATCTTTTTTTTGAACTCAATGGATCTTCCCAAAATCCCAACAAAATTGGTCCTTAAAAGAATTATCCTTAGCAATAAGTCTGCTTTCTTTTTATATTGGTTCCTTAATAGAACAAATGCATTACCTAACCTTTGGTGCTTATGCAAATTTCCCTATCTCTTGTGGTCATCTTTATTGGTGATGAACATGTTTCCTTCACATCTTTTGTGGATGATAAAAAAATTGGAATTATTTTAATATATGTTTCCACTAGCTATATTGTTAGAAGAAGTTTATGGTTGGATCTTTTGAATCTCATTGGAAACTAGTCATTACCTTGCTACTTGATTAGAGACTTCAATGTCATTCTTGTTGCCCATTAACATAAAAGCTCTTGTGCTCATAGTATACTTCCTATGGAGGATTTCCAAGACTAGACTAACACTAACGAACTCTTATATTTTCCTAATGTTAGGGATAATTTGGTCTAGTGGACGACTTGGTGGAGCCAACACTCAAAACAGGCTTGACTCATGTGTCGCAACGTAAAAAATACCCGAGTGCATCGCACAATTGAAATACAAACAGAGTCTCCACCAAACTTTATTTATTCCAAAAGGAAAGGGAAAATATCGATAAAACACACGAAAAAAGAAGGGAAAAAAAGAAATGATCATTGAACCAAGAGCGGGTTCAGGATTCGGTTATGCAATGGGAAGGTGTTTACACTCATCACATCCGTTGTATTCAAAGGGATCCATTTAGTTAGTCATGAGAATGAGTGTTAGTGTGATGTCAGATTATGGTCTTCTTCTTATTGAACGAGAAAAAGAAAGAAAAAAGTTTTTGGGTTTTTTATTAATGTGTCTGACAAGATTTCAAAAAAAATCTCCTACGTATCCCAAGGTGCGATGGAGAACTCAAGGTTACATAGTTCTTTGTAAAAAAGAACTATCTGTTGCTTGCTTTTAAAGATTGATGTTTTAGACATATCTAGTCGTTAAACATTTGTTTGTTGCTTGCTCTTAGAGGCTGAAGCCTTTGTTTGTTTCACGTTGAAATGGATAAAGCATACGCGTTTTTGAAAAGGTTTTTCAATTCGCGCAATGGCAAAAAGTAAGTTTGATTGGTTGGATTTCTTTTATATGGAGATTTGATCTTTACGGAATATGAGTAAACATTTGAGTATAGGTTTGCACCAAATGCACGTTTACTCGAGATTTACATGGATGCGCTTCCAATTGTCCCATTATTCCAAGTTTGATTAATGCATTTTAGGTTGAAAGACTAATAGTCGTTTTGAGCAAGGTATGATCCGATAGCTCGACTATAAAGGGGTTTAAATAGATGTCCATCTCTTGGCCCTTTGTCTTTCCATTTTATTAAGAAAATATTTTAATTGCTTCGAGTAAGCGGAAAAGAAAAAAACTCGATGTTGATCGAGGGTTTATTCTCGCTAGTGGAAAATGATTTGTAAAATGGTCTAAAATTATTTGAATAAGTGGTAAAATATGATTGAAGAATAAATGAAGGTGAGAATCGTAACACAAGGTTGTGAATTGCATCGCGAAGGGTGAGGAAATTCTAATCGTGATGACGTGAACTCTAGCACAAGGTGTAACTTAACACCACAAAATGAAATCAAATCGAATATGTACAACACTTGCAACAAGATAGAAGGAATCAAGTTCATACAAAATACTTAAAACACACATTCATTGTAATTTAATCGAAAGAGTAGAGCAAAACAAAATATGCACGGATCAAAATCATGACGCGAGGACGTGAATCGATGTTGCGTAAGCAGAGACGTGCAATGCAAAGCTGCTAAAAGTTGGATTAAAATTCGATTTAAATGTAATAAAGTTGGATCATTGTATCTTAACACAAATTGAATTGAAAATTTCTAATGCACAATGCGCTCATCGCGAATAAAATTGAAACGCAACGAAATATAACATCGTGAAAGAAAAAGTCGCATGTCGAAGTGCAATTCGGTAAAAAAACAAAAATGTGGATTGCCGCTATGCTAAACCATCGAAAGCGCATACGAAATTGAATTAAAGTGTGTCGACAACTAAACTTGAAAATGTCACACACAAACCAATGAAAAATCAGGCAAATTACTGATGCTCATCGCAATCGAATAGAAAAGTACATAAAATATGAATTGTAACGTAACACAACTAAATGTGCAGAATATAACGCTGAACATAACCAAAAATAAACTGCATATGCGTCGTCATGTTACATCAATATATCGAACGAAAAAATCGGCATCATAATGACACATAAATGATGTAAAATCTACGAATATTATCCGGTTTACACAACGCAACGAAATAAAGTAAAATAGCAGTAACAACCACGCATATATCGTATATTTATAGAATATTGCAGTATTCCAAAAATAATAAAATTAGTACGTAACGCCAACGAACCGGTATGCATAATGCAACATCCTAACAGAATACACAAAGTTCACACTTTAGCGGGGTTTTCGCTACCTTTAGGTTTATTGACTAAACCAAAAGTAAACATACAATTCGCATCGCCACCGCACTTTTATTTGTCCAAAGGAAAGGCTAAAAAGCGAACAAAAGCTAAGTAAGAAGTTTTTCAAATCAAAAACTAATAAAAATGCCAGAGATCTGGGTAAGGGGGTTGGTTATGAAATGGGAAGTTTTTACGCACCCAAAACATCCTTAGTACTCTAAGGGAACCCTTTTTGCAAATATGTGTTGTAGGTTGGTATTTGTGAAAAGATTTGTGCAAAAGATTGGAGGGATGAGAAGAGAATAGATTATATTTTCAAATTTTGTTGTTTGAATGGATGAACCCATTGCCTACGTACCATCACAAAGGAGGATCAAAACCTCGTAGTTCGGGGTAAAAATCACAAAGATTGGTGAATTGATTTGATCAAAAGCCTTAAGGTCTTTTGTTATCAAAGGGAGAAAACTCAACCTAAACCAATAATCCACCATGTGAGGAAGGCTTCAACATGCTAGTGAGGGGTTAACCCTATAATAAGCATGAAAGACTTATAATCCAATCACTAAGGATGAGGTGAGATTTACATCAACCACTATGAGAACTCAAACCTATGACTAATGTTTATGAAAAGGTTTTAATAAGGTGGCCATTGGAACCACAAAAACAACTTGAAGTGAGTTGTATTTACAAGTTAGATTTATTTACAAAATGAAGTCAAAGTTGGATTAAAGTTTATTCACAATGAGTGTTTATGAAAAGAGTTTTGAAAAGTCAAAGGCTTAAGGCCTAGGTTTCTAGTTTGAAACAAATTCAAAGTTTGCAAGAAAAGATTTTGTCTTGGTTAGAGTGAGGAGAAGAACAGAAGGGATAGTCCTAAAGCAATACAAAGATAAGAGAGAAAAGATAAACCCTTGGAGTTCCTTTTCTTGAAATCATAGAGATGATTCAAGATGCTCATTTCCTTTGGACTTAGCGCATAATCAAGCAATCAAACAATTTGGATTCAAGCTCCTAGGATCTCCATTTGGCTTGTCTCTCTTAAATTGGCAAATCATGACAATGGTCCTCTTTACTATCTCAAGATGGAATCCCTATCACACAAGAGCAAACATCAAAAAGTTCACAACACAATAAGGGGAATGGACAAAGAATAAGTTTAGATGAGAAGTCCTTTAAAGTCAACTTTGAAATTTAGCATTCTAAAGGCATGAGGCCTAGTTGCTCTTCAACAAGTTTAGAATTCTAAAGGCATGAGGCCTAGTTGCTCTTGAACTCCTTTAAGCATGGGTATGTCCTAATTCTAAGTCATTTCTCCTTTTTGCATTAGGTTCACACAAAACAAAGACAAAACAATCACAAGACAACAATATATTTATATACAATAATGAGATCAAATGAGCAAAAGAAAAATGACATAAACATAAAATATGTGCTCAAGTGAGCAAAATGAAAAGAAATATGAATAAATGAACAAGAAATAAATAGCATTAAAGTAAAGGGCAAGAAATTAAATGCTCAAATTAAACATAGTAACTAGTATGGTTATGTTAGTTTGTCATAAGACAATGCAGCGCTATGTTAAGCAATCGTAAGTGGACTAATGTAGTAGTCACACCTATCTGAGGTCGGTCAATAAAACTATAGGCAAATAAACACAAGTTAGAGATCATGACTAGTAAGCCAAACTCCACAAACTTGTCATGCCAAAACAAAAGGGGAAGAGCCTTGTATGGACTTTAGGTTTTTTGCTTGACCAAGAAGCAACCTATCTTGGACACAAAACAACTCACTTGATCTTGGATCAAGTTGAGTTTGGTTTGGATCAAAGAAGGTTAAACCTCTCATTTGCAAAGACCAACCATAAGACATTAACTCATTGGCTAAATGATGAAAAGAATGGGATGAAGATGAAAGGGATGGAAAGAGAATTCAAGTATCAAATTCAATTGATCAAATGTGAACCAAGTCATCATCAATCAATGTTAAACAGAAAATAAATGAAGATTACAAGTCAACAAGTTAATCATAATTTTTTGGTAATTTTTGAATTAAAAATAAATGCAAAATAAAATAAACAAAATATGGTCAAACCTCAAATTTAATTCAAATCAACTTCAACAAGTCCAATTAAATTCTCATAGGTCTAATATGGTCAAACAAGCTTTGACAAATTTTCTTAACAATTATGGAAATCAGAAACTATTTAAAAACAATTAAAAATAATGAAAAATAACACAATATGAATTAAAATCTCAAATAAATCTCAAATCAAATAAGAAATTGATGAGACTATTTTTCATTGACTTATCATTATACATAGGTGTTAGGAAAATATTTTTGGATTTTTCAAATATCAGAAAGTAATTAAAAATGAATTAAAACTATTAAAAATCAAATAATTCACAAAAAATATTAAATCAAGTCACAAAAATAACTAAAAATCAAAATATGAAACTAGATTTTTCAAGAAAATTTTTGGCATTGGTCTCATATTTTTGTGACTTCAAATAAATTTTCTATGAAATTTTGAAAATAAATGGAATTAACTGAAATTAAAAGAAAATAGGATAAATAGAAAAAAGCGCAGCCACCCGATCAAATTCATTAATTGATGTGGCATGGATCAATGGCTCAGAGGCGCGGATGCATGGTAGACTTAAGTCAAGCGCGCAGCATAATGCATTAAATCAAGTAATCACATTGGATGGTCAAGATTATAACATTGAGACACGATCCAAGGGCTGGGAAGCAAACACGTGGGGATGGTGGTGGAAACCACCATCTTCTCCGGTGAGATACCAGATCCGGCCACCACGTGCAGGGAAAAAATTTGTAATGAAAATAAAAAATAAGGACATCAAAATGAAGCTCAGGTGATGTACATCACCACTGTATCCATGGATCATCCTCACTCTTCCTATTTATAGAGAAATGTGAGATGGAAGATCATGGTATGTTAATTGGAAATGCACGAAATGAACAATTAAGACCACCACTGGTCTGCCTCAAGTGTGAGGACTTCAGAAAACCACATAAACCAAAGAAAATCACATTGAATTGCAAGATCTAGATCCAAAAAGTTTGAGGTTCTACCTCTTTCAAGATCTTGATCTGCTTTTGCTCTGAAAGTGTGATGCAGATGATAGGTTAAGGAATTGAGCTTTAAAAATCAACTAATGATGTTGAATTTCAAGCTTGAAAAAGAGAGAAAAATCTGAAAAATTCCTTTGGTAAGGGTTGGGATTTCAACTCTGCAGCACTTCAGGTCTCCACTTGGTTGTGAAATGAATGAGATTGAGTCTCTATTTATAGCTGAAGAGGGTTGTAAAGCATGGTTGCCTCGTGTGCATAGAATTTGAATCTTGCTTGCATGGGCCTGTGCAAGTGTGTAGCAAGCCCAAAAATGAGTGAAACTCCTTGCTGATACCTCATGGAATGGATTTGGACGTGCACAATGAATTGAACAAGCTTGCACATCAAGTTATAACATGAAATACCAAAATGGACATAAAGAATGAACTCTTCAAAACACATGGAAAGTCAAAAAATAAAGTAATGTGAGTAATGGTTGGAAAGCCCTTGAAATAAGGAACAAAAGTCATGTTGGGAAAAAATTCATTTGGCATTTGGAAATTAGTGAAAACTGGCTGTGAAAGTTTGGGCACAAAACATGTCCTTTGAAACTTTTCACCATAAGCAAGCCTCTTCAAGCCCCTCTGTTTGGATGATGCAAGGTTCAAATGAAAAAAACTCCAACATAAAAGTTGTAGATATTTTCAAGATTATCAATTTAGACTCAAATTATGCATCATTTGTATTTTTCATGAAAACGTTATGGGCATTTGAAGTTGAGCATATTTTCAAATTCAATGACTTAGGTCCAAGGTGACCTATAATGTTTTGTATTATCACATGTATTTAGTTTAGGATTATTAAATTTTGTCAAACATAACATTTGAAGTAGACATCTTAATATTTCCAATGCATTTGGTATCACCTCAAAATCATAAAAAATAAGGAAGTTAGGTCCTTGGGAGGTTGACCCAAAATTAGGGTTTCAGTCAAAATGACCTACAATGTTTTGAAATGAATGATGACCTTAAAAGTTTCAAATGGATTTTTGATGAACATGAAAGTTGTTCATATGGTTTCAATACCATTTTTGATCTTGGGGTAATCTTCATTTGACAAACACATCAAGCGTTGTATCTCAGTGATCCTCAGTTTAGTCAGATGACTTGACTGGTCAACTTCTCAAGGTCAAACTTCCAATCTTGATGAACGAATGATTGAGGATCCTCAAATAGGCTCATATATGCACAAAATGATTAATGAAAGAAATTCCTTTGATTAAATTTGATCATAGGTTGAGATTGCTTCATGAGCAAGGCACAGTCAAGGCACAGTTGAATTAGGGTTTCCTTGGGAAACAATCCTCAAGCCCTTTGGGTTATCTTGATCAAATTGGCAAATTGAGATACTTGGGAGACATATATGATGATTAGGAACTTTATGGACCATTGTCATGCTTTTTATCATCTTCATCTAGCCATTGCATTGAGCTTAGGAGCCTCTTAGGAGCATTGGAGCACATGATCACTTGAGCTTCAAAACAAAAAGAGTTAGTGACATATTTTTGTGCTTTTGGTTAGTAATCAAAATAAGAAAAGCAATAATATACAATACAAGTATGCTTGGTGGTCTCAAACCACTCACACAAGTCCCAACCCTAGGGTTAAGGAGCCAAACATCCTATGATCCTTGAGGCAATGCACTTGTGCAATAACATGATGCTATGAGGGATCTTAGGGTTAAAATTAGGGTCTTACAGATGCCCCTATTTAAGGTAGTTCTAGCAGGAGATATGAAGGTTAAAATCTTCGTCTCGACGAGATATAATGAGCTTAAATAAACACAAAGAGACGAATTTTGGTCCCTAAGAGACCTCATGATGCAAATGCATGTATGCAAAATAAAATCTTCATGGTGAATAATTGCCACAAAGGAAAAGAAATCGGGAGAAACCGAAAATCCATAAGAGCAATACACTCACTAGGGAGACAGAGACTCTGGGGGGGGGGAGGTAAAAATGCGTGAGCAGGTCACAACTTAAAAACTTGCTGGGAGACACGAAGGGATTCCACAAAAATAAATCGATGAAAAGACTCGGGCTGACACAAATATGCATGTATTGGGGAATATGCCAATACAAAAAAACTGTCCATAAAGGATACATCGGATAAAATTCGGACACAGACGGGGATGTCCACAAAGGACTTAGCTGAGGAAGAAACAACGAGATATTACCGGTTACTGGGTAATAAACTCAAAGAGAGACATTTCATCAAAACACCGGTTACTGGGTGAGAGAACAACATGCTCAGGGAGAAAGAATATCTAAGACTGGTGTAAGGGTGAGAGATATAAATCATCCAAAACATCTGAGGAGGACCCAAAAGGCACATCTCAACTTAGGAAAATCTGACTCCACAGGGGGCAAAAGTCATAATAGGGAGTAGTAGGAAGGAACACTAGGGATACCGGTTACTGGACATATAATAGGTGACCAACCAGGCGTGAATTGGGAACATATCCAAGACACTCATCATCTGAAAGAAGGGTTGAAAAAGAAATCTCGACTTACAGGATGGACATTCGATTCCACAAGGAAGTACGAATCTTACTCAACTGGGGAAGAAGAAGACTTCGACTGAAGAGCGCATGAGATATATTATCTATTACCGTCATAACGTAGATAACATACTCGCATGGAAGATTATCCACAACCGGTTACTGGGTTAATAAAGGATAAATTGACCGAAAAGAAAGGACATCGGGATACCGGTTGCTGGGTATAAAATGATGACCAAACAGTAAGAGAAACAATCATTACCGAACAAGGGTAAAATGAAAGATGACTCGCTAGGGATAAATTGCCTGGGAAAAGCAATTATCCAGGAGATATATCATCGGCTACTGGGTGGTATACTCAAAACAAAGGAATATCAATACCGGTTACTGGGTAAAGATAACCAACAAAGAGGGGATTACATCTACCGGTTACTGGGTAGAGATAACCAACAAAGAGGGGATTACATCTACCGATTACTGGGTAGAAAATCACAGAAATAGGACTTACAACTACCGATTATTGGGTAGAAGGCCACGAGATCTACTGGGGAAAAGGATGAACAATTACTGGTTACTGAGCAATTGAACAACTAAACCACAGGAAACTGCAGGGGATAACAAGAAAGGAGTCAATCTAGGAACAAACTAGAAAGACACAATTAAACAAGACTCAACCCAATGAGGATATAACTCAGGGGAGTAATTCCATCCCGATACGCAACTGGGGAGGAAACTGAAAGAATAATCATCCACGAGGACTTAACTCGGTGGGGAATAAAGAAGGAAAGGTAGACACTTTCTACCTATGGGGCTGACTCTATATGGAGAGATCAGACACGAGCATCTGCTTGGGGGAGAATATTTTACCAATAGCAGAAGATAACCAGCAAAGATATATGGCAAATAATGATAATCATGAATATATGAATGCTATGATTATGCATATATATGCATGATTTGTGTATGATTAATGCTGACGGACAGACATATCTAACACAAACAGGTTCAAGAGTCACGAACAGACATCCAACACAACATCTCAAAAAGAAAGGCAAGGCCTACAGGAGAATTCAGTTCTGGTGGGGATGATCAAATATCGGAAGACATCAATCACTGTTGGGGACATGCATAGTCACAACTGCCAATTTCCAGGGACTTCTCATCAATTCTCGGGAACAGGTGGCTGAATATCAATGAGATTCATCGTAGAAGAAACTCTACTGGGGAACTTATCAAGAAATGATATGAAATTCTATGGGGGGAAAACTCCAAACGAATACCCACCAATCAAAACATTCCCCTCTAACTGCTGGAGAGGCATCTCTGCTAAGGGGAGAAAGAATAATTTGCTCCATTGGGGAAGGAAGCAAACATATTCCTCATCAGCTCTCAATACTTAGAAGAAATCTTCAAACACGGAGGGGAAATAAATTTATCAAACTCGGGAGAAACTATAGGCAACCCTCAAAGGAAACTGCCTTGGATGAGGGAATCAGGAATGAATCCTTTGTCAACACGTGACATGCTGGGGATGAAAAGGGAAACAAGCCCTTCACCAATTTCTCTAGACAACTTCTTGCTGAGGGGACAACCGAAAGTTGATAAAGAGGATATAAACATGCCAGAAAATGAACAAATGTCTTAACTTTTGGAAATCGTACTATCCTTGGGAAAGCACTGAGGACGTTCCATTTATCCTTTCAGTCATTGTGAATGTTCATTTTGTTTAAAACAGTTTATAAAAACTTTATTTGCTTAAAACAAATGATACTCATCAATTAAATCATGCAAACTTTTGTTAAACAGAAACAAGTAAGAGTACCAAGAGTTGGATAAAGGCTCAAATTTATTTAATGGGATGGTAGTCCGCAAATGGCGAGACTCCATGGACCTTTATAAATTTGAAATTGGTGATATACATGGAAAAAGGGCTACATTGAACATAATGACCGTTTCTCCACCAACTCTGAATTCGCTGTATTTGATGCTTCGGTTGACGGTGATTGAGCGAGAATCCCTAACAAATGACAGCTATAGAACCAAATCTTGTCAGGATGCAGTTACTTGCCAAAATCCCTAATTTTTGCCTAGATTGCCCCAGGGTGAGGTACTCAATCTAGCGAGATATGCATATTTTTTTATGTCTCTAACTTTTTCCCGGACCGCCCTTTCGGGTTTTCAATCCACCGAGACGCTCATTTTTGCCTAAGTCGCCCTTTCGGGTTTTCAACTTAGCGAGCTATTATGTTTTTATTTTAGGCGAAGTATTTCTTGATTGCATCTGAATTCACAGGACGAGTGAAATCCTCCCCATCCATAGTTGTAAGCAACAAATCACCGCATGAAAAGGCTCTCTTAACAACGTATGGACCTTCATAGTTTGGAGTCCACCTGCCCCTGGAATCGGGCGCGAAAGACAAGACTTTCTTGAGCACAAGATCACCTTCTCGGAACACACGAGGCTTGACCTTCTTATCAAAGGCTTTCTTCATCCTTTGTTGATACAACTGTCCATGGCACATGGCAGTTAATCTCTTCTCTTCAATCAAATTCAGTTGGTTATAACGACTCTGAACCCATTCAGCCTCAGTCAACTTAGCCTCCATCAAGACTCTCATTGATGGTATCTCAACCTCTATAGGGAGCACAACCTCCATGCCATATACAAGAGAGAAAAGGGTTGCCCCTGTTGAGGTATGGACGGATGTACGATAACCATGCAAAGCAAATGAAAACATCTTGTGCCAGTCTTTGTACGTAGCAACCATCTTTTGAATAATTTTCTTAATGTTCTTGTTAGCAGCTTCAACAGCCCCATTCATCTTGGGTCTATAGGGAGAAGAATTATGATGTGCAATCTTGAACTCACTACACAACTCTTTCATCATCTTGTTGTTCAAGTTAGATTCATTATCAGTAATGATCTTGTCTGGAACACCATATCGGCATATGAGTTGATTCTTGATAAACCTCACAACCACCTGTCTGGTCACATTTGCATATGATGTCGCCTCAACCCACTTGGTGAAGTAATCAATAGCTACGAGAATAAAACGGTGATCGTTCGTTGCCTTAGGTTCAATCATGCCAATCATGTCAATTCCCCACATGGAGAAAGGCCATGGTGAGGAAATAACATTCAGAAGTGTCGGGGGAATATGAATCTTATCCGCATAAATCTAACACTTGTGGCATTTCTTCACATACTTGCAGTAGTCAGACTCCATTGTCAGCCAATAGTAGCCTGCTCTCAACATATTCTTTGCCATGGCATGTCCATTGGAATGAGTACCAAATGAACCCTCATGGACTTCAGCCATCAACAGATCTGCTTCGTGTCTATCCACGCATCTGAGTGTTGAAAAGTATATTTTCGGCAAATATTTTTATATCATATCCACAGAGATTGGTTGTTATTACCGCCGTTCTATAACCCAAATTGTTATAAGTTTAAAATGTAACCAAGTTGTTTTGTTTGAAAAGTTATCTTTTGAGTAAAATGTCACTAAAACAATAAAATAGTTTTAATCGAATGTAAAAGGTTTGGCAAGATTGGAGTTCACTATTCAAATTGCTTATGATTCCTCATGACAACTATACAGATTTAAGATTATTGATGATGTTCAAGTATCCTCTCAATATCATTTATGTCTAAATGATATTGTGATAATCACTTTATTAATCTTTAGACGATTTCTCCACCTAACTATCAATATAGCAATCTTTAATGGTTGATACAAAATAAGAGTAGTGAATAAATCTATTTCTACAACTTATTCACTACTTGAAAATATATTTTATGTCAAGACTTAAATAATCTCTTTCAACAACTGCTCAAATCTAATATTCAACTTAGGGCAAAAATATCATTCAATACATCAATAACCTTTTATCATATATAAGAATCAAATGAAATACCTAAACAAATAGGAATAGCTACTACCTCCAATCTTGACAAAATGGGGTTTAGCTCCTCATCATCATTTTGGAAAGCCAAAGGCAATGGTAGAATAAACTCTGTTTTTCTCTTACAAAATATCAAACTATGAATCAATGAATGACTATTTTCCATTCTGTTTTCTTAAAGAGTTGACATTTCCTAAAATGTTCATTTTCATCTAGAACTGAAAAGCACCCTAAAACAGATACAAAACTGTCACACACAGTTGGCTTGAAAACAGACCACTTGACTAAAACAGCTTGCTGGATTCGCAAGGTTCGCGATGCCATCCCTTGTCGCGGCGCGAACTGAAGCTACTTCAGCTTCCTTGCCTTGCAAGCTTCATGCAATGATTCCCCCAAGTATTAATCTTCCAAATTATGCCTCCAAATTTCATTCAACACTTCTTCCCAATTATGATTATGCAGTCCGAAGTTCTCTTGTCCAAAAATTCTACAAAACTAACAAATACGTGAAATAACTACTCAAAATAACATCAATTAAACCTAATTGCATTTATACAAAATTGTGAGAATAAAAGTGTGTAATTACATCAAAAATTGGTAAAAGGGACCAATAAAATTATATAAAAAGTAGTATTAATTGGCCCCTAACAACTCTCCCCAACTTAGCATTTTGTTTGTCCCTAAACAAAAGTTTCCACCAACACAACCAAAGCAATGACACAAAAGATTGAAACAAGGATTAACCAAGGACATTCAAATGGTTCAAAAGTGTATGGCACTTTCTCAATCCACCTATCTCAATGCTAGACAAATCATGAATAAGAGCAATGGTTGGGTGCAAAAATCATACCAAGGAATTCAAAGCCATATATGTCAAAATTGAATAAAACTTACACACACATCATAATAATGATGAATAAACATGAAGGTTTACTTTCACTCATCCAAGCAATTAAATCAACAACAACTCAAATCATGCGGTCATCAAAACAAATACCAAATCATGTGAAAAATAAGAATCAAGAGGTCTTTCAAGGGTTGTAATGTGGCTTGGGTTACAAGAGAGGATATGATTAAGAGAATTCAACAAAGTTACCTATCCTAAGGGAGCATTCCCATACATTCAACTCTACACAATTTCCATTTCTTTGATCCCCGTCTTTTCTTTTCTTATTTTTTTTACATCCACACAACCATGAGCCTTTTCTTTGTTTTTTTTCTTTCTTTTCTTTTTCTTTGCTCTATGGTTTCAAGGGTGATTTCTTTTTCTTGTTTCTTTTCATATTTTCACCCTTTCATAAAAACTCACTTTTCCAAGTTTCTAATCAACTCTTTTTACTTTACTCTCCCCAACTTTAGATTCCAAAACCAAATTTATTTAATAATGCTCCCTACTTAGACATAAGCAAAAGGCAAAATTTGCAAACAACTCAGTTTGAGGGTTTAATTGACACGAAAGAAATTAGGATTCATTTATTCACAAAATTTTCAATTGATTTTACACTTATCAATCAAATGAATCCTAAAGTAAGCTCAAAGGGGGTTAACTAAGGATCACTCCTCACAAGGTTAGTTGATTCAAAACTTTTTGGTCAAGTGGTTTTTTTCATAACAAACAGCCCCACACCTAAAAAAATCCCAAAATATATGTAAATAACGACAGTTGTTTATAACCGCCATAATTTATGTTTTTTTTTGTGGTGTGATATGTGACGTTGAAGAAGATTCTTTAAAGAGAGATCATATGTATGCTACTTTATAGAGTCACAAGGAAGAACGTTATTGAAATTGATATGATCTCCTAGAGTTTGATATGATTATGGTTTGTAGTTTGTCTTTTGGTATTTTATATTCTTAGTAATTGAGTCTTCTCTCAAATAGATATTTGTGCATTAGGTTTTAGAATTTTTTATTAAAGTGTCTTCTCATGCATAAATCAAACCCTTCGCCTAAAGGCGATGCAATATGGTTCAAGTTGATTAGTAAAAAACTTGAATAAAAAACTCATGAATGCATAATTAAAGTTTGAAAGTTCTCAATTCAATCGTGAACATTTGAAATTTCTAAAAACTTCTATTTTGTAAGAATGATTTGAATCAAGGAATGTCATAACTCGAATCAATAAATGAACTATAAAAACAAGTTTTGCCTCTATCAGAGTGATTTGAATCATAAATTTTCTTGACTCAAATCATGAAGGTTTTGATTGAAATATAAGATAGGCTTGATTCAAATCATGATAAAATTCAATTTTTGGATTGTGCTTTTGGTTCTGTGATTTGAATCATATAATTTCTTGACTCCAATCAAATGTGCAAAATCTGGTTTTTTAAGTTCTTGACTCAAATCATTCTTTAATTTAACTCAAATCATACTCTTTGCTCGTGACTCGAATCATAAAGGTATTTTCACTTATTTTAGTGTCTCATCTCCAACACATAAAAAAACAAAAATTTCAATATCTTATATAACACAACATAATTGTTGTCTCAAATTTCAAAGAATCTATATTGAGTTTTTGTTTTGAGATTACATCTGAAATCTGTTTCATATTCAACCTCTAGCACTCACCATGTTTGTGTGTTTAACTTCTCATCAACACTATGAGTGTGAGATCTATCGAGAGGATGGTCGTTAGGATCTAATATTTTGTGGATTTTTGATATTTCACATTGGAAAATTAATTTATTGTTGTTGTGTAGCTAACATTTACAATCCAGCCAAAGAAAAATAAGGGTTTTCTTTTCTCCAAGAAAGCTTCGATAGAACTGAGTGAAGGTTGCTACACAAGAAGTTGGAGTTTCTAGTTCCATTGAACATATCAAGGCTTAGACAAGAGACTTTCAACATGGTTAAGTAAAGGTCATTGCAAATTTGAGGCTTAGAGAAAGATTCTTGAATCTGAAAGGTGAATGTAAAGGTTGAGTGAAAATCTTGAGAAAATCAGTCTCATCGTTGTATACATCGAAAGAAAGAGGATTTAGATTAAAGTTTATTTTAGTTTTTAGTATTATCTTGAATCATATAATTATATTAAAAAGATGTTGTAAACAATTTTCAAAATAGTGAAAGATCTAAAAAAAATTCAAAGGCTTACCATTGGAGACTATATTTGACACTAACGAGGATGAATGCATTGAACTAGTATAAACTTGGTGCACAATCTCCTTTTTCCCATCTCTTCTACTTTCTACATAAATTTGTATGTGTAGTATTTATCATTTTTCTAGAAATGGCATGTTTCTAGGTTTTAATGTTTTATATCGATTTATGTGTAAATTAAGGTATGTGTTAGAATAATTCTCTAAACAATCTTCTAGTTGATTATCATTTTAAAACTTTAACAGTAAATTTCTTCGTCAATTAGATAAATTTAAGTTACACATTTCGTGTGGATTTAAATTAGTACAATTTACATATTGGTTGTTTAGTTTATTCAGTATTATTCATCTACATTTTATTTTCTAATTATAATGTCAATCATGTAATCGTTTCAATCACAAATAGCAACTAGTGTACAAATTATGCTGCATATTTTTTCATAAAACTCTGATTTTTGAAAGAAAACTTTTTAACTAGTTTTTGGGGGAAATTTTTGGGGGAAAGGTCTATTCAAACCCCCTTCTAGACTATTATACACCCATATTATTCCCATCAATTGGCTTAGAGTTGGTATTTTGATAAGGTCTTGCAACTTCAAAAGTTTAGAATATGGGTAAGGACGATGTGAAAGGAGAGTACACTATAGCTCCTATTTTTATAGGCGGAAATTATACATATTGGAAAGATAACATGTATGTATACTTGATATCGATTGATAAGATGTTTGTGTAGACATTGAAGACGACCATTTTATCCCTAAAATGGATGTTTATGATGTTTCTAATATAAAACCCCCAAAGGATTCAAATGATGAAGAGACTCAAAAAGCCTCCTAAGATTTGAAATCGAGGAACATACTCATTTCCGCTTTAAGTGCTAATGTGTATTACTCGATTTTGCATTGTAAGACAACTCAATCAATGTAGACATTCACTTCATATACTTCATGAGGGAATTGAAGATGTGAAATAATCTAAGATTAATATGTTGATAAAAGAATACAAGTCATTTCAAATGGAACCCAGTGAAACCATAGAATCCGTGTAGATGTGATTTATTAATTTAATAAAAAAGTTAGAGAATTTAGGTTAGACTTTATATAACCAATATTGTGATAACAAAGTATTAATATCAATGTGCAAGGAATGATAATCAAAAGTAACAACCATAAAAGATTCACATAATGAAGGCATTAGATGTATCAACATTGTTTGGAAACATACTGAGCACGAGCATGAGATAAAGAGACTCAAAGAAAGCGGAGTTAATGTGTAATAGAAAGATAAAGTTAGAGAAGATAAAAGAAGTATATCTTTCAAGGCATCCACTTCCAAAGCCAGTGTATTAGAGGAAGATGATGATAGAACCGATGAATATTCTTCTAAAGAAGAAGAAACAGGTTTGTTCGCCAAATGCTACAATAGGTACATAAAGAAAAACCATCTCAAGAATTTAGATAGAAATGTTATAAACTTTGGGAAGTCTCATCTACCTAATAATATGGAAAAAATAAAATAAAAAGATTACAGACATGTGACCTATTATGAGTGTGGTAAATCTAGTTATTATCTTATTGATTGTCCAGGCCTAAATAAGTTCAAAAATAATTTAGAGTTCTACAAGACAAAGAGAAATAGTGCCAAAGGTCGTAGATCTTATATCTCTTAGGAATAATAATACAAATACTCTTCTACTTTTAGATCAAGTTCATATGATAATGAAATAGCTCATGTGCTTAATAACGCACAAAAAGGAAATGGTCTTAGAAAAAAGCGATTTGGGCTCGCATTTTAAACCTTCATATCATTAATTGTCTAAAGTATTTAGAGAAATATATGATGATTATATAGGTTCATTTAACAAATCTCTCTTTAAAATAAATAATTTCAAAACTTAAGAGATAATTTTTAAATATTAAAACTTACTAGAGTCCTTGAAATCAGAACATGCATCTCTACTAAATGAGGAATTGTGTGTTTCTAATACTTTAGAAGAAAAGGTAGATATAGCAAACTCTGATATTTGTCTAATTTTGAAAATTGAAATTGAAAACTTAAAAGGAAAATTAACACATGTCATTACATCACTTAATATTGTTTCTATTATTTCAAATTATAAAGGGAAGAATTTTTCAGAAAAACCCCTATGTCATTAGAAAAGATAGAAGGAACAATTCATCTAAAGTGATATGTAAATATTATGGTGATAAAGTTTATATTAGGCCTCTATGTCACATTAGGATTGTTAAGGTTCCTAACGATATCATGACATGGATACCTAAAGGTCCTGATACTAACCCCTAAGAACTTAACATGAGGTTGGCACCTAAATTACGTGTTTGATCTCTTGTAGAAAAGTCTTGCTACCTCTAAAAGAATGTGGTTTCTATATAGCAATTTTTTAAAATATATGATGGGGAACGCTTCGATGCTCATCGATTTTTATGACAAAGAGTGTGGTCACGTCACATAAGGAGAAAACATTAAAGATAATATTATAGGAGAAGGTATTGTGAGAAATACATCCGCAATAATCATATATGGTGTTCTTTTAGTTAAATGGCTTATACATAACTTATTGAGCACTAGTCAATTATGTGACAAAGGTTACTCAATTATTTTTAATACATTGGGTTGATTAATTGAACATGCAACTAATAAGGAATTAGTGTATAATGTTTCTAGGGTTGATAATATTTGTACACTAGACTTAGAAGATGTATCAAAGAATGGTACCAAATGTTTAGTCACTCAGAGTGAAAACTCTTGGTTGTGGAATATATATTTGAGCCATGACAATTTTGATTTGATTAATAGGATAACTTAAAAAGATCTTGTCATTGGTGTACCTAACATCAAATTTTAAAAAGATAAGTAATGTGGTGCACGGAAAATGGAAAATCAAACAAAAGTTTCTTTTAAATCTAAAAATTTGTTTTCAGGTAATATACCACTTGACTTTCTCCATCTAGATATTTTTGGCCCCTCAAAGACAAAGAGTCTAGGAGGAAAGTATTATGACTTTGTTATTTTAGACTAATTAAATAGATTTACTTGTAATTTACTCATAGTTAACAAGGAAGAAACTTTCAAAGTTTTTATTAAATATTCTAAGCTTCTCCAAAATCAATTTAATTTGAAAACCGTCACTCTTAGAATTGATTATGGAGGTGAATTTATTAATAATCATTTCGAAAATATTTGCAACGAAAATGGGATAACCCATAAATTTTCTTGTATGTGCACTCCACAATATATTGGTGTTATAGAATGCATAAATTGTGTTTTAAAAGAATTAGCTATGACAATGATAAGTGAAATGGTTATACCTAAGTACTTTTATATGAATATCATTAATACCAGATGCCACATCTTAAAAAAGGTAGTCATTAGACATATCATAGACAATAACCCATATGAGTTACTTTAAGGTGGAAACCCAAATATTTCCTATTTTGCATTTTCGGTTGTAAATGATTTATTTTAAATAATGGAAGGACAAACTCGGTGAACTTGCTATCAAAGCCGATGAAGGTGTTTTTCTTTCATCGAGTAATAATTATAGACTTTTCAACAATAGAACATATGTTATTTAAGATTCAATTTATGTTTCCTTTGATGAAACCAAACCCCAAGACACGGGGAGAGATATTCTTTCTGGTTCGGATGTGTCAGGTGTAATAACGGAAGATGTTGTCATATAATACACTTTTGAAGAGGATCCTTTAAATAATGGGAACATAAAGGATTATGAAGAGGATAGTGAAGCAAGTTAAAATATTCCCACTAAATGCATCGCATGCTCAAAGGTACAACAGAGTCTCCGCCGAACTTTATTTATCCCAAAAGAGAGGGAAGGGAAAATATCGATAAAACTCAGGGGAAACAGAGAAACAGGTAAGGGAATCGATTATGCAAGGAGAATGTATTAGCACTCCTCACATCCATGGGAACCATTTTGAATGCTCTTGCTTTGACGGGTGTTAAAATCTTCATGTACCTGCAGAAAAGAAATGGGTTAGGAAAAGAGTGCTCGAGGAGGATTATGGTCCTCATGACTACGTATTCTCATGGTGCAATGAGAAATTCAGAGCCTCGTAATTCATGGGATAAATAATGAAAAAGGGGGAGAGGAAAGAAGTATGGAGAAGGGTGCTTTCCAAGGATTCGCATCCTCGTGCCTACGTATCCTCCTAGCGCAATAAGGAAGTCTGAGCTCCGTAGTTCGGATGGAAAAGACTGAGAACAGAGATATGATTAGGGGTGGTGTTTAAACCGAAAAGAAAAAGAGGATTACCATAGCACGAGGACTTACATGGTAAGAAAGGTAAAAATTAACTTTTCAAAGCCTTAAGACTCACATGACAAGGATCTTACCAAAGCATTGGGTCTAACATGGTAAGGAAGAAAAACATGACAAAGGTTTTTTAAAAGCATGATGAGCGCTTAGATGGTCGATTTATACGTCTTGTATCCAACACTAGGGGATGGAGTGATATACACCATGTTCCTTTTTCATATTTATTTGTGAAGGGGTTAAATGTAGTTAGGTATTTTTTGGTTGGAAGATGAACATTCGGATGGTCAAGTTATACACCTTGTATCCAAACACTCGGGGAGAGCATGATATACACCACATTCCTTTTTCCTCTAATTTATTATGAAAATGATTTAATCGAGTTGTAAAAATAGGTTCAACGAAAAGTCGTGCAAAATAATCGAAAAGAGTAAACATGCGAGAGTAAAAATGTAAAGATGTAATTGAAATAGTATGCATGAATTGTAACGTGAGTTTGCAAAATGGACTTGGTCCGAACCTGGTCATGGACCTGGTCCAGACCTTGTTGCATGTTGACGTGAGGTCACAAATTCTCTCATAAGGCTGCAAGTTCTTTCGCAAGGCCACAAATTCTTTCATAAGGCCGTGAGTTCTTTCATAAGGCTGTGAGTTCTTTCGTAAGACCACGAATTCCTTCGTAAGGCCAAGAATTATTTCGTAAGGCCACAAATTCATTGGTAAGGCCGATTTAAACATAATGAATTTGAAATGTCACGTGCCAACACGAATTGAAAAACAAGTTGCTAACGTGAAGCGCGATCATTGCAGCAAATCAAAATGTGAACGAAACATAACATAAAGAGGCGAGATCATAACGAAATGAAACTTAACATACATGAAGGTGTGTTGTAATGCAATGGATTATGTGAGACGCAATGTAATAATATAACATAATGTAACAAAAACAAATTGCACTCATATACATCAACATGTTACATCAATATATCAAACAAAAATATGGCAGAGTAACAACATATAACTATGTCAAATCCGCAGATTATATCTGATTTATGCAACGCAACAAAATAAAACAAAACAGCAGCATAAACTATGCACATATGTTTAACATTATTTGCAGCATCAATACATAATCAATAGTTCAACATAGTCCAAGCAAAGAATCAATGCACATAACTGAAACTCAAAAACAAATACAATAATAGCTTATACACAAAGGGCGAAATGACAATCGAATTGAAATCGTCACTGAATGTTGCACAATGAATTTGTCAAAGAAGTGTCATTGAGTTGTTGAAGTTGTGAATGAAACATAGTGTGTGTGTTGTTGTCGTTCTATGGTAAGAGAAAATACAGTGGAGGTGTTGGAAAAAACGCAGGCGAACGATGGGAGCTACCGGAAGTGAAAAATGGATGAGGGAGATGTGAGGTGCAGAGCTCCTACGTGTGAATAGTAAGGGATGTGTGATATTTTTTTTGTTCTCCGGACGGAGTTATATGGAGGCTGGATCGGAGTGAGTACGGTCATTTCGTGGTGGAGTTGTTTAGTGTGTTGATGGTGAAGCAAGGTGGTGGATTGGAATTTGTGTCACGCGTTTTAGTTTGTTGTAGTTGTTGCAAACGAAATAGAGGGAGTATGTATGATGGATAGGAGATAATGATATGGTGGAGGGTGGTTAGTTCATGTTAGTGGTGATGTGTATGGTGATACGGTTTTGAAAAGGAGAGCATTAACACGGATGTTGCAGGTTGATTTATAGAGATGAAAGACAAAGTGAGTTGTATGGAAGTGAATAAGAAGTGTGGATATGGTGTTGTTAATGTGCGTGTGTCAGAGGTAGTGTAAGGAGAGTGTTTGAATGTTGTCAAATAAATGAAGTGGTGATGTTTTATATTTAGTGGAAAGGAAGAAGATGGTAATTTACCCATTCTGCCGACATCTTGAAATCCATTTTTTCCTTTTATTTACTAGTGATATTGAGATAAGATAGAAAAATAGGGAGGAATTTTTTATCATTATTCGTTAGCCCCCCCCCCCCCCCCCCCCCCCCCAAGAATGAAAACCACCAGCCCCCTTTTTACTTTTTCCTTTTTTTGTTTTATTTTTATTATTTCAAATGGATATGAAAGAGAGATACATGAATAATGATTCATGTGAATTGATTGGGACAATTGTGAATCGTTGATATATCTTAATCCATTGGTCAAGAGCTAAGCTTCTATAGTGAATAAATTAGGGTTTCATTTCCAAAAAAAAAAACCTAAATACTTTTAGGATCAAAAATGAGTTTTAAATGATTAAATGAAATAAAATTCAAATATTTTTTAATAAAAATGAAATGATTATTTATTTGTCTCTATTTTCTCTTGATATTTTGACAAAAAACAAAAATAAAAGGAATTAAAATAAATAAAAATCAGGCGCTAAAATGTGCTAAAAAATAAAATGAATGGATTAGAATAATCCACACAAAGTAAAGTTCTATAAAACAGACAGTCGCTGATCAAATCTCGTAGTAAAAAGTATCCGGATGAAAATCATAGTGACACACATCCGCATTTACACGAACAAAAACTCCCCCTATGCAAAACCAATTCGAATCATGCCATTATAACTTGACCTACATTCTTTGTTTTTTTTCAACCTATTTTTCATTCTAGCGCAATCACATTAAGCTTGTTATCTATACACATTCAAGGCAGGTGAACCTGTTAGTGACTATGATCTCGTTTTCAACTTTTTCGCACTTAACAAATTTTGCTTAAGTATCAACTAATTTTTTTAAGAGTTCGTACTGTTGGGCTAAATTATCGGGTGACTGCTAGTATAAACTACTCAAAAGGCTACTTAAAAAAAGCTTAGAATTAAGGTCTTGGCATAATGGTTATTCAAATTAATGTCGCATACTTAGGGAGTTTAAGGTATTAGGACGATACCGATATTATCGACACTTTCCCAAGTCTATCCAACAAAGCCTAAAAATGAGAAACATATTATATTATAGATGTGTCATGCCATTGAATAAGAACAATTTTTTTATCATTAGGGGTCAAATCTAAGGGAATTTTCAAACAAAAGAAAAATATCATGCAATAGGACTCAACAACACATGTATGACTCAACCAAATTCTATAAAGAACTCACTAGGAAAATAATGAAAATGAAAAATATAACTAGGAAAGCAATGAAAATGAAAAATAAAGCAGTAAATAATATAAAAGTAAAGTGGTAAAGCTCCTCCCACATACTTGAACCAAACATTATCCTCAGTGTTTCAGTTCAAGACGGAGAAAGGAGTAGTAAAACCTGGTATGAGGCTTAGTGATGGCGGCCACGACCTCTATGTCGTCCAATACCTCCTTTACCGAATGTTGGATGGGGAACATGCTGCATGTACTCCCTCATACCGGATACTTCCACGCGCACGTCTGTCATCTGCTCAATGAGTTCAACCATGTTATGTTCAGTCTTCTCAACATAGTCGATATGACTATCTCGGAGCTTATCAATGGTGATCCTCATTTCCTCCTTCTGCCTATGTATGTTCCTAAGTAGCACGTCACACTCCACTTCAGCATCATTCCGATGTCTAAGCTCGTTAAGGATGTCATCAAGTGTTGTCCTCATAACGGTGTAATCGTACTCCTTACGAGACTGGTATCCAAAAGAGGTACCCGCAAAAGAGTCAGGAAAAACATGTGTGGTGTGGGTGTGGGTGTAAGTATGGGGAGCATCTTTCTCCATATGATCAGGCTCATCCTTGTTATCAGGCTCAGGAGCATTAAGATCAAAAGTCCAATTAGCACTCATTCTCACGTCGATGCGTGCAAGGAAAGGTAAAGTAACCCCCTTCACCTCTTGGTTACTAATCATTAGAAAATATTTGTCGTATGGTTTATTGTTGATAAGGCACATGCTACGACAATAGTCAAGGTCGGAAAAATGAGTCTCTAACGACTCAAGCGTAGCCAACTCCGTGCTTAAGTTCAATGCAAGGGCTATATATGTAATCATCCCTCCAACACAAACATGACCTCCTGTCCTAACACTGGTAGACTGGAAGTGTGCTAATAAGAGTGATGTTGGGTTAACTTTGGTTTCAAAAAAGGCACAATAAATAAGGAAAAGATCTCTAGAATTTAAGTTTATGGTATTTTCGACCAAATATAGTGTTGGCCGAAATACGGTGCAAATACCTAATGGATGGGTTATGAATAGTGGTAGCTTTAAGGCCTTCCCAATTGGTGATGGTTTTTCCCGTTAGTGGTTTAGTTATTTTAGAGAAATCTTTAATGAATCATCATTAGAAATCGGCGTGTCCTAAGAAACTGCGAATTTCTCTAACGGTTTTCGGAGGTTGAAGATGTTCTATAATTTTGATTTTTGCTTTATCCAATTCACTTCCTCGGTCAGATACAACATGGTCAAGTACAATTCCTCGTTGGACCATGAAATGGCATTTTTCCCAATTTAATACGAGATTAACTTTAACGCATCTCTCAAGTACCATTTCTAGGTTCGAAAGACATCCTTTAAAGCTTTGCCCACAAATAGAGAAGTGTAGCGGTGTAATCGTCACCATTGGAAATATTAATTAGATTCAAGGTAAATCATACAAAGATAGAGTCGCCACCACACTTCTATTTATCCAAAGGAATGGCTAGAAAGCGAACAAAAGCCTAAGAAGTTTTGCAAGAGAAAACTAATAAAAGAAACAGAGATCTGGGTAAGGGGTAATTATGTTATGGGAAGGTGTTAGGCACCCACAACGTCCTAGGTACTCCTAGGGAGCCCTTTTCACAACTTGTTGCAAAAGGTATTGTTTATGAAATATTTATTGTGCAAACATGATTGGAGAGGTGAGAGAAGAATGTACAAGTTATTTACTTTTGTGTTTGGATGGATGAATCCATTGTCTATGTACCTTAAAAGGATCAAAACCTCGTAGTTCGGCTAAAAGATTTCCAAAACATGGGTGGATTGATTGGTCCAAAAGCCTTAAAGTCTTTTGTTATCAAAGGGAGAAAACTCAACCTGAAGAATCCACAGGTCCACCATGTGATGACAGCTTCAACATGCTAGTGAGGGGTTAACCCTATAATAAGCATGGAAGACTTACAATCAAATCACTAAGGACAAGGTGAGTATTATATCTACCACAAGGATAACTCAAACCTAATAGCAGATGGTTATGAAAAGTTTGATTATGAACACGGTTGTTGAAACCAAAAAAGAAACACATTTGAGTGAGTTGGATTAACCAATTAGAGTATGTACAAAAATGGTCAAAGTTTGACTTAAAGTTCAATTCAATATGAGTATTATGAAAAGAAGGTTTGAAAATCAAAAGCCTGAGGCTTAGGTTTCTAGTTTGAAAACAAGTTAGATGTTTGCACAATGTTTTTGGTTTGGGTTAACATGCAAATGGAGGTATAAAGAATAAAAGGTGGGAGGTTGAGGAACAAAACTTCTTTAGGAGTTCCTCTCTTGAGATCATATGTAGATGATCCAAGCAAGTACCATCCTTTGGAATAGGCAACAAGCACAAAAGCAAAAGCTATAAACAATAAAGAGGAAACGGAATGCCAATCAATGGACTTATATCCAACTCCACAAAGCAAAACAGGAAACAGATAGCCAATCAATGGTCTTGCATCTAACTCCACAAAGCAAAATAGGAAACAGATAGCCAATCAATGGTCTTACATCTGACTCCATAAAACAAAACAGAAAACAGATAGCCAATCAATAGTCTTACATCTGACTCCACAAAACAAAACAGGAAACAGATAGCCAATCAATGGTCTTACATCTGACTCCTTAAAGCAAAACAGGAAACAGATAGCCAATCAATGGTCTTACATCTGACTCCTCAAAGCAAAACAAGCATGCATGAAAAGCAAACACATGAAATGATGCAAGCAAGCAAACAAACAATCAAACATCACACTCTATATGCAAACAAGAGGCTCATACAAGTGGTTGGGCTTTAGTCAAGAGGGGTCATATCAACCTCGACAAACAAGCCAAAACTGTAGGGGTATCTTGAGCTCTTAACCTCTAACATTGAGAGTTAGGGTGAAGCAGATGAAATATGGAAATGAGGATTAGACCTCATGCTCTTAACCCTGGCCTGGGTGAGCTTAAACCAATGAAAGTGTGGGGATCTGTTAGGGACCAATTTGTACTACTTTTTATACCTTTTTATTGGTCCCTTTTACCAAGTTTTGATGTAATTACACACTTTTATCTTCATTAATTTGTATAAATGCAATTAGGTTTAATTTATTTTGTTTTGAATAGTTATTTCACATTTTTTGTTAGTTGTGTAGAATTATGGATAAGCAAGACCTTGGTTTCAACATGGCATTTTGGAGGAAGCTTGCCAAACAAGGAAGCTGGGAAAGCAACAGTTCGCGCCGCGAACTTCCTTCGCGCCGCGAAGGCTGCGAATCCAGCAAGCTGACCAAGGGTCAAATGTGCTGCTGTGCAGAAAAAGTAATTGCCATTTTGATGTCTGCCTGGGAAGTGCTTTTCTGCTGCTGATGACAATGTCCAATTAGGGAAATGTCAACCTTTTTGGTAGAGACAAAATAGTTTAACCTAGGGTATTGAGACATTATTCCATTCATTCACACATTGTGCTTTAGAACTTTTGGAATAGAAAAAAAACCAGAGTTTTTCTTCTAAAATCTTTCTGCTTTGTAACAATGGTGATGAGGAGCTAAACTCCCTTTTGTCAAGATTGGAGGTAGTAGCTATTCTCATCTATCTATGTATTAACTTTGATTTATATATGAGATAGAGATTGTTGATGTATTGATTACTGTTTTTGCTTTAAGTTGAAAACCAGATTTGAGTAGTTGTCGAGAGAGATTACTCGAGTTTAGACATAAAACAGATTTTCAAGTAGTGAATAAGTTGTAGAGATAGATTTATTCATTACTATTCTTTGATATTGAACATTCAAGGTTACTATATTGATAGTTAGGTGGAGAGATCGTCTAAGGATCAATATAGTAACTATCACGATATCATTTAGACATAAATGACTTTGAGAGGATATTTGAACGTCAGCAATAATCTTGAATCTAATTATTTATCATAGGGAATCATAGATATTTGAAATAGTGAACTCCAATCTTGCCAAGCTTTTATATTTGTCTAAAACCACTTAATAGTTTTGTTAACATTTATTAACAAGATATTTTTTCAAACAAAACAACCCTGTTACTTTATAAACTTATAACATTTGAATTATAGAACGGCGGTAATATTACCCAATCTCTGTGGATACGATACAAAAATATTTGCCAAAGATATACTCTTTCAACAAATTGGCGCCGTTGCCGGGGATTGGTGTCGATATTACAAGCATTGCAATAATTCATTGTTTTAAGTTTTGTTACTTTTATTGTTATCCCTCTTTTGTTTCACTTGGTTTGTTAGTTTTGTAGATTCTAGTGCATGCGAGGAAAAGTAACCGAGGAGCAACTTCAATTCGATCCTGAAATTGAAAGAACACTTCGGAAGCTCAATAGCAAAACACGAAGAAGAAGGAAACTAGCCGAAGAGAGGAACCGGAGAGAAGAAGCATCTACTTCCGCACTTGTTCCAACTGAAGAAGTGGTTGTAGAAGCTTGTGAAGGAAACATGGCGGAGGATAATCGTACCGAAATGTCCGCTAATAGTCCAAGAAGGAATGCTCAATTTGCCCGTGGAGGAAGAAATACGGAGATGAAGACCGGAATCCTCCAACTTCTCTATGCAACTCCATTCACCGGAATGGATCACGAAGATCCGTATACCCATCTCATCAAATTCTATGAGATTGCGGGTTCTACGGGAATAGACGAGGCGGGTGAAGAGACGTTATTCAAGAGGATGTTCCCACACTCATTAGTGGGAAAAGCAAAGGAGTGGTACCTTGATCAAGAATCAAGAGTGATGACGGATTGGAATCTATTAGAAGAAAAGTTCTTAGAAAGATACTTCCCTCAATCCCGATTCATGGAAGCCAAGACGGCTATAGCTGTATTTACTCAAGGAGGAAACGAATCTCTAAATGAAGCTTGGGAGAGATTCAAATCAATGTTGAGGAAGTGTAAGGGACATGGTTTTGATGAGCTTACTCAAATCCACATCTTTTTGAATGGTCTCCAATCAACCCATAAGACACTTCTGGACGCCACCGCGGGTGGTTCGCTTATATCAAAAACTGCGGAAGAAGCTAAAGTCATTATTGAACGGATGGCCCGTAATGATCATCAAGGTCAACATGATCGTAGCCCTTCGCAACGTAAGCCCGGAGTTTTAGAGTTGAATACCAATGATGCCATCCTTGCACAGAATAAGCTACTCTCTCAGCAAGTGGAGCTTCTTACTCAACAAATGGCCAAGCTTCCACAGCAAATAAAAGAGATTCAAGGGTTTCAAGTTCAGCATCAAGTAGCATGTTGTGAGTTGTGTCAAGGGGATCATCCTACTGGTTTTTGTCCCCCACCCCAAGAAGAAGTCAGTTATGTGAACAACCAAAACCAGGGATATCAAAGACAACAGCCTAACAATCAAGGCTATCAACCAAGAAACAATCAAGGGTACCAACCGTCAAGGTTCAACAATCAGAATTATCAACAGCAAAGCCCTTACCAACAACCAAACTCTCAAGGTCAGCAGTCGCAAGGAGGAAATTCCAAGCTAGAAGACACTCTTCAACAATTCATGCAAGCTTCTATGGCAAATCAGAAAAGTAACGAGGCGGCAATTAAAAACCTGGAAAATCAAGTAGGCCAACTCGCGAAGCAGTTGTCGGAACAAAATGCAGGGCCTTCTTTCTCTGCTAACACTCAACCAAATCCAAAGGAGCATTGCAAAGCAGTCGTCACAAGGAGCGGTAAAGCGTTGGTAAGTGAAAAAGGTGAAGAAATTGTAGAAGAGAACACCACTGATGGGATGCTGGAAGAAACAGACATAGTTGGTGCAAGGGAAAATGATTCTGGAAATGCTCAGTTCGCGCCGCGAACCACCTTCGCGCCGCGAAAAGAGCAGGTTTTGCCCACTGCTGTGCAGACTGATTTAGAAGGGAAAAAAGATGCTGAATCAAAGAAAAAGAAGAAATCTGAGAAGGGAGTGAATGTCATCCCAACTCAACATCTACCCTACCCACATGCTCCATCAAGGAAAGACAATGCTAGGCACTATGCACGATTCATGGACATCTTCAAGCAACTCCAAATCAACATTCCATTTGCTGATGCGTTAGAACAAATGCCACGGTATGCTAAATTTATGAAAGACATTCTTACCAAGAAAAGGCGACATGTGGAAGATGAGACCATCATTCTTGATGCACGGTGTAGCGCAATCATCCAGAAGACTTTACCTCGGAAGGAGTCCAACCCGGGCCGGGTTGTTCTACCGGTAACCATTGGAAGCACATACGTTGGGAACGGTTTGATAGATTTGGGCTCTAGTATAAATTTAATCCCCCTTTCTATTGTCAAACGATTGGGAAATGTGGAGATTAAATCAACAAGAATGACCCTACAACTAGTAGACAAGTCTACAACCTCACCATACGGAATTGCCCAAGACATGCTCGTAAAAGTGGACAAATTTTTGTTTCCTGTGGATTTTGTAATAGTAGAGATGGATGAGGACCGCGATGTACCCCTAATCCTTGGAAGACCTTTTATGAAGACCGCTCGGATGATGATCGACATAGACGATGGGTTAATGAAGGTTAGAGTTCAAGACGAAGAGGTGACTTTTAATCTTTTCGAAGCAATGAAACATCCAACTGACAAGCATGATTCTTTTCGAATTGATGCAAGTGAAGAGGAAGTAGTGGAGGTCGTGAATCAAATCCATATTTCTAATCCTTTGGAAAGATCCCTTATCGGAGCATACAATGTGTTAACCGACAATGAGGAACGAGAGATCGAAGCGATGTTGCATGAGTTAGAATCTTGTGGTGAGCTGGCCTATCAAGAAGAATTAGTGGAAGATTTGGATGCAAAGAAGGAAACTGAAGAGCAAAAGTTAGAATTGAAGATGCTTCCGGCACATTTGAAGTATGTGTTTCTTGGATATGAGTGTACCAAACGAGTGATTATAAGCAACACATTGTCTACGCAAGAGGAAGATAAGTTGATTCAAGTATTGAAAAAGAACCAAGGTGCGATAGGGTGGGTTTTATCCGATTTGAAGGGTATTAGTCCAGCATATTGCATGCACAAGATAATGATGGAGGAAAATTTCAAACCGGTTGCGCAACCTCAGAGGCGTTTGAATCCATCAATGAAAGAGGTGGTTCGGAAAGAAGTTGTTAAACTTTTAGAAGCAGGAATGATTTATCCCATATCTGATAGTGCATGGGTGAGTCCGGTACAAGTGGTCCCCAAGAAAGGCGGAATGACGGTGATCAAAAACGATAAAAATGAGTTGATTCCGACGAGAACAGTGACAGGGTGGAGGATGTGCATCGACTATAGAAGGTTGAACCAAGCCACAAGGAAAGATCATTTCCCACTACCTTTCATGGATCAAATGTTGGAGCGGCTCGCCGGCAAAAATTTCTACTGTTTCTTGGACGGATATTCGGGGTATAATCAAATTTCAGTAAATCCGGCAGACCATGAGAAAACAGCTTTTACATGTCCTTTTGGCATCTTTGCTTACCGAAGAATGCCTTTTGGATTATGTAACGCACCGGCCACATTTCAACGGTGTATGCAAGCTATCTTTTCAGACTTGATAGAAGAATGCATTGAGGTGTTCATGGACGATTTTTCTGTTTATGGATCATCTTTTGAAATGTGCTTGAAGCACCTTGATGTAGTTCTGGAGAGATGCGTGGAGACTAACCTAGTGCTCAACTGGGAAAAATGCAATTTTATGGTCACTGAGGGTATAGTGCTTGGTCACAAGATTTCTTCTGAAGGGCTAGAGGTGGACAAGGCCAAGGTGGAGGTTATTGAAAAACTGCCACCTCCAACCAACATCAAAGGAATAAGAAGCTTTCTAGGACATGCCGGGTTCTACCGGAGATTCATACAAGACTTCTCAAAGATCGCAAAGCCACTGAGTAATTTACTCAACAAAGGTACGCCTTTTCTTTTTGATGAGTCATGTCTTAAAGCCTTCTTAGATTTGAAACAAAAGTTGATCACCGCACCAATAATCGTAGCACCAAACTGGAATCTTGATTTTGAACTCATGTGTGATGCTAGCGATTATGCAGTGGGTGCGGTGTTAGGACAAAGAAGCGATAAAGTTTTCCATGCCATACACTATGCTAGTAAGGTGTTGAATGACGCCCAAGTTAATTACGCAACAACTGAAAAAGAATTGCTAGCCATAGTATATGCATTGGAAAAATTTAGAGCTTATTTGATTGGTTCAAGAGTTGTAATCTACACTGACCACTCTGCAATAAAATATCTGCTTACCAAGCCGGATTCAAAACAAAGGCTTATTCGTTGGATCCTTTTATTACAAGAGTTTGATCTAGAAATTCGGGATAAAAAAGGTTCCGAGAACTTGGTAGCAGATCATTTGTCTCGATTGGTCAATGTAGAAATTACAAACAAAGAAGAAGAGGTGAGAGAAGAATTTCCAGATGAAAAACTCTATGCGATTCAAGTGAGGCCTTGGTTTGCTGATTTTGCTAACTACAAAGCAACTGGTTTAACACCGGAAGACCTCACTTGCAATCAAAGAAGGAAATTCTTAGCTGATGCAAAATATTATGTCTGGGATGACCCTTACCTTTTTAAAGTAGGGGCAGACAATATTTTGAGAAGGTGTGTAACAATAGAGGAATCAAGAGACATTCTGTGGCACTGTCACAACTCTCCGTATGGAGGTCACTATAGTGGTTTGAGAACAGCCACTAAAGTACTCCAATCGGGTTTTTACTGGCCATCTTTATTCAAAGATGCGCACGAACATGCGAAGAGTTGTGATGCATGTCAACGGAGTGGCGGAATAGGAAAACGGGATGAAATGCCTCTAACCAACATGCTAGAAGTAGAAGTTTTTGACTGTTGGGGTATTGATTTCGTTGGCCCATTCCCTTCTTCTTTCTCTAATGAGTACATCTTAGTAGCTGTTGATTATGTTTCGAAGTGGGTGGAAGCAAGTGCCTCACCCAAGGCCGATGCCAAAACTGTGATCAAATTTTTAAAGAAGAACATATTCTCACGTTTTGGTGTGCCTCGAGTGTTGGTGAGTGATGGAGGCTCACACTTCTGCAATACACCCTTAGAAAAAGTTCTGCAACATTATGGTGTAAAGCATAAGGTGACCACTCCTTACCACCCACAAGCGAACGGTCAAACTGAGGTTTCAAACCGGGAAATCAAACGGATACTTGAGAAAACAATTTCGAACTCAAGAAAGGATTGGTCCTTAAAACTAGATGAGGCTTTGTGGGCATATCGCACTGCTTACAAAGCACCTATTGGGTTGACTCCGTTTCAACTGGTGTATGGGAAGACTTGTCATCTTCCAGTTGAAATGGAACATAGAGCATTATGGGCTCTTAAGTTCTTGAACTTCGACTCCACTCTAGCTGGAGAGAGAAGGAAAGGTCAACTCCATGAGTTAGAGGAACTAAGGAACGATGCTTACCATTCTAATAAGCTGTACAAGGAGAAGACAAAAGCATACCATGATGGGAAGGTCCGCCACAAAGAGTTTCATGTTGGTCAGATGGTATTGCTTTTTAACTCAAGGTTGAAGTTGTTTCCGGGTAAATTGAAGTCTAAATGGTCAGGACCATTTGTTGTCAAAGAAGTACGGAATTATGGTGCCATTGTGATAGAGGACCCAAAGTCGCAAGAAAGCTGGACTGTCAATGGTCAAAGACTGAAAGTCTATCATAGCGGTGACATAAACCGTGATGTGTGTGTCCTTTCCTTATCTGGATCAAGCTAATTGAGGTACCGTCGAGCTCTTAACGACGTTAAACAAAGCGCTGGTTGGGAGGCAACCCAACGTTGTTAGTGTGCATTTTAAATTTCTCTGTTTTGTGATTTTTTTAGCTCTGTTGAAGTTTAAAATTTTTGAAGTTCTGTTTTTGGCAGTTCGCGCCGCGACCTCCTGTTCGCGCCGCGAACTGAATGGAAAAATTTGAGTGGGTTCTGTTTTTTGCAGTTCGCGCCGCGACCTCCTGTTCGCGCCGCGAACTGAATGGAAAAATTTTAATTGGTTCTGTTTTATGCAGTTCGCGCCGCGACCCCCTGTTCGCGCCGCGAACTTTGCGGGACAGAAATCATTTAAATACTGTTTAGGTCAATTCCTTTTCATTTCAAACCTTCCTCATTTCAAATCCTTTTGCCGCGCTTTCACCTCAACCCCAAAATTCCCCCATTTCTCAACTTTTTCAGTGTCCCACTCTTCCAATCTTCTTCTTTTAGCAAGTGTAGAGATTCAAAAGGTATGTAATCTTCATTTCCTCTTTTCCAATCCCTTTTTGGGTTTTTCAAGTTAGGGTTGGTTAGAAATCGTATTTCTCTGTGAATATTGTTTTGAATCGCTATGCATGTGTGAATTAGAATAGGATTAGGTTGGGGTTGAGTATTTTGGCTGGTTAGATGTGTTTAATCCCTCAATGGTGAAACCCTAGGAAGCTTTGGGGATTTCCTGATATCGCAGGGTTCGCGCCGCGAACTAACCTTCGCGCCGCGAACTGTGAATTCCAGCAGCCATTTTCTTTTTGATTGTTGACTAATGCTGTCATATGTGTTTTGTGGTTGTGCTGTTTTTGATTGCAGATGTCTAAGAGGACTAAGACCATGGCACCTCCTCAGGCCCGTGCTCCCCGGAGGTTCATCAGTGAGGAACACGAAGCACGGTTTGAAAGCCTTGTCAAGAGAACCATTCTACCTGAAAGGTTTATCCGCCTGGCTCCAACTGGGGTGTATCACAGAGTGGTTGAGGCTTTCGAGCAAAGAAAATGGATGAAATTATGCGAGCCGGAAGCCGCAATCAACTACGACCTTGTCCGAGAATTCTATGCGAATGCGATGCATCGCGAGGAGGGTACGACCTTCATTTACCGGTCCAGGGTAAGGGGGAAGATTGTTTCATTTGGAAGGGATGACATTAATTCCTATCTAGGCCACCCCTTAACCCTTGGAGAAGGCGAGAGCTGTGAGTACAGTGTCATGGAGGTAGCCAACAGGTGGAATCTGGAAGAAGTCAATGCCACCTTATGTCTCCGTGGAAAATCTTTTGAAGTGAATGACCAAGGGCATCCGAAATTGTGGAAGAGAGAAAATTTCAATTTGGATGCTAGGGCTTTCTTGGTGCTACTGTTAACCAATATCAGACCAAGAAGCCACACCACCACAATTCCTATGGATGTCGGTTGTCTGTTGTACTGCATCATGATCGGGAAAACGGTGGATGTCGCAGCCCTCATTTCATGCGAGTTGAGAAAGATTGTGTTAAGCGGAACAAATTTCGGGGGCAAAGCTGGTGTGCTAGCTTATCCAAGACTTATTATGGGACTGTGCCGTAAGGCAAATGTCCACATCCCTGAGGAAGTGCACTTCTCGATCACCAGTGTGATCAGTGACGCTTATTTGAACAGGTTTCTGCAATACCCGAATGAGAAGACTGATGCAGCTGGTACTTCTTCCTCTCGAGCCAGAGCCAGATCCCGACCTCAACCTCAACCTCAGAGTACCCCAGGTTTTGATCAGATGGCTTTTGCCAACTACTGCTGTGAGAACTTTGAGGCCTCCAGGAGGTCTCAATCATTTCTTTTTGATGCCATGCAGCAGCAGTTCCAGAACACGTTTCTGGCACCAGAGGCCCGAACTTTTCCATCGCAAGCTGATTATGCAGCTTATGCTAATTGGCCTGTGGGCAGGCCAAATTTTATGGGGGGTGCAGGAGGTAGTGCTGACCCAAATGAGGAGATGGAAGATGTTCTCGGAAGTGTAGGTGGTGATGAAGAGGAGGAGGATTGAATTTGTGGAGTTTTGAGAGTATTGTTTGTTTGATTTCCTGTTTACTAATTCTGTTTTTGTTTTGGGAATTGTGTAATGTACTTTTTGGTGGCTCTAGTTCACCGTGACTTTATCTTAGCACTTTAATTTTTCTTTAGTATTTTTTTATAATTGCATGAGTACTTTTTTGAAATTTAAGTGTGTTTTTAATCAAATTGGTTTACCAACAGTCCTATTTAATTGTTCTTACGCTTAAGTCAAGCCTAAAGCAACCAAGAATTATTCGCAAAGAAAGAAGCATAGGATACTTCGAGTGGTGATGATAAGAATTAGTGTCGGCATTTCAAGGTACACTTTATCGCTTTCTAGACTTAGCATGAGTAGGTTGATGTTTTGTGCAAATTCCATTTCATAAATTCATTGAAGTATATGTCAGTTTTGAATCAAAATAGGACTTAACCATTTGTGAGGAAGCTTTCCATTGTGCACTAAAAAAAGCGGGAAACCGAGCATTATTTTGACTCATTCTTATCATGCTAAATCATGCATCAATCTAATGTTGTGTGAAATTTTTGAATATGATAGAGGCATTTTGTTGTGAGAAAAACCACTTGACCAAAACGCTTAAATCAACGAACCTTGTGAGGAGTAATCCTTAGTTGACCCCCTTTGAGCTAATTAGGATTCATTTGATTGATCATTGTAAAATCAATTGAAATTTGTGGAATAAATGAATCCTAATTTCTTTCGTATCAGTTGAAACCTCAAACCGAGTTGTTTGCAAAAATTTTGCCTTTTGCTTATGTTTAAGTAGGGAGCATTATTGAATAAATCTGGTTGTGGAATCTAAAGTTGGGGAGAGTAAAGTGAAGAGTTGATAGGGAACTTGGAATAGTGAGTTTCTATGGAAGGGTAAGAATATGAAAAGAAACAAGAAAAAGAAATCACCCTTGAAACCATAGAGCATAAAAAAAAAAAAAAAAAAAATGCTCATGGTTGTGTGGATTTGAAAAGAAAAGATAGGGACCAAGGAAAAGGAAATTGTGTAGAGTTGAATCTTTGGGAATGCTCCCTTAGGATAGGCAACCTTGTTGAATTCTCTTAATCATACCCTTTCTTGCAACCTAAGCCACATTACAACCTTTGAAAGACCTCTTTATTCTCATTTTTCACATGATTTGGTACTTGTTGTGATAGCCGCATGATTCGATTTGTTGTTGATTTAACTGCTTGGATGAGTGAAAGTAACCCTTCATGTTATTCATCAATATTGATGTGTGCGTAAGTTTGATTCAATTTTGACATGTATGACTTTGAAATCCTTGGAATGATTTTTGCACTTTACCATTTCCCTTATTCATGTTTGTCTAGAATTGAGAGAGGTGAATTGAGAAGAGGCCAAACACTTTTGAACCATTTGAATGTCCTTGATAAATGCTTGTTTAAATCTTTTGTGTCATGATCTTGGTTGTGAGGGTGGAAACTTTTGTTTAGGGACAAACAAAATGCTAAGTTGGGGAGAGTTGTTAGGGACCAATTTGTACTACTTTTTATACCTTTTTATTGGTCCCTTTTACCAAGTTTTGATGTAATTACACACTTTTATCTTCATTAATTTGTATAAATGCAATTAGGTTTAATTTATTTTGTTTTGAATAGTTATTTCACATTTTTTGTTAGTTGTGTAGAATTATGGATAAGCAAGACCTTGGTTTCAACATGGCATTTTGGAGGAAGCTTGCCAAACAAGGAAGCTGGGAAAGCAACAGTTCGCGCCGCGAACTTCCTTCGCGCCGCGAAGGCTGCGAATCCAGCAAGCTGACCAAGGGTCAAATGTGCTACTGTGCAGAAAAAGTAATTGCCATTTTGATGTCTGCCTGGGAAGTGCTTTTCTGCTGCTGATGACAATGTCCAATTAGGGAAATGTCAACCTTTTTGGTAGAGACAAAATAGTTTAACCTAGGGTATTGAGACATTATTCCATTCATTCACACATTGTGCTTTAGAACTTTTGGAATAGAAAAAAAACCAGAGTTTTTCTTCTAAAATCTTTCTGCTTTGTAACAATGGTGATGAGGAGCTAAACTCCCTTTTGTCAAGATTGGAGGTAGTAGCTATTCTCATCTATCTATGTATTAACTTTGATTTATATATGAGATAGAGATTGTTGATGTATTGATTACTGTTTTTGCTTTAAGTTGAAAACCAGATTTGAGTAGTTGTCGAGAGAGATTACTCGAGTTTAGACATAAAACAGATTTTCAAGTAGTGAATAAGTTGTAGAGATAGATTTATTCATTACTATTCTTTGATATTGAACATTCAAGGTTACTATATTGATAGTTAGGTGGAGAGATCGTCTAAGGATCAATATAGTAACTATCACGATATCATTTAGACATAAATGACTTTGAGAGGATATTTGAACGTCATCAATAATCTTGAATCTAATTATTTATCATAGGGAATCATAGATATTTGAAATAGTGAACTCCAATCTTGCCAAGCTTTTATATTTGTCTAAAACCACTTAATAGTTTTGTTAACATTTATTAACAAGATATTTTTCCAAACAAAACAACCCTGTTACTTTATAAACTTATAACATTTGAATTATAGAACGGCGGTAATATTACCCAATCTCTGTGGATACGATACAAAAATATTTGCCAAAGCATCAGCACGTAGTGCGAGCATAATGAACGACTCAACGATTAACAGGGGATTGATTGCTAATCCCTTCTATCTGTCAATTTCCTCTTCACTTAGGAGGACTTAACAAGTAACATGCCTCAACAAGGAGGTCTGTAGCACAAAATGTAAACAATCACAGTCATTGCCTCTTAAGGAGGACTTCAGCCAAATGCCTGCCAAAAGAAACGACAGGGCTTCCAGACTACATGGAGAAAAGAGTGGTTACCTGAGTGGTGTACCAACCACACTCCAAAGCAAAGCTCAAGCAAGAGCTAAAAGCGACTAATGTACCTGTACAAAAGCCAAACAGTCAATATTGTATTCAGACAAACCAAACAGTCAACAACAGTGAGACATTTCCAATATGTACACAATGCAAGTCATGAATGCAATCACTCAAGTGAGTTCACCACATCAAAGGACCTACAACACAATAAGAGTTAGTAATCAAAGCAAACTTGTATCTCAAGTAATGAGATCACATCAACCATTAGAGCTAGATGCTTGAACCTGAAATACAAAGCTCAACTGGTGAGTACAAACCACTAGTACAAAGACTAGGGTCAAAGGCAAAGCAAATAGTCAAAACAGAAGTTGATATTCCACATGAAGCATATTTAATCAAACAAGAAGAAGGCCTCAAAAGGACCAAAGCTAAATCACAAGGCAAAGCCATCACATGATCAAGATAAAGCAAAGGCACACAATGTGATCAAGATTGGACATCAACAATAGAAAATCCACATTAAAACAGAAATGAATCCAATGATCATGAATTTTTTTATGTGAGATCAACATGTTAAACACAAGCATCATGCAAAAAATTAGAATCAGAAGAGCTCAAATGACATGTAAATGAAAATGAACAAAAGCATCATCCAAATGTGTGACACAAATTGTCACACCATACATTCATGTGTCCAAAACAGAGATGGAATATGCTAAAAATGCCAAACAAAAGCTCAAAAATCAAGTAATATGTTATGAATAAGCATGTAAAATTTCAAGGCAATTGAACAAACCATGAGCATTTCACAAATCAATTAGCACAACATGTCATTTTTGGATCATGTTCAATCACTCAAGCACATTTAAAAATCCAGAAGTGCAAAAATCAGGAAATGAACATCAACAAATAATATACATTGAAATGAACATGTGGAAAAAAGAATGGATTAATTTGGATACATTTTCTATTTTTTATGATTTTTGCAATTGATGAACAAAAATGAAATAATATGAAAAGAATAATTGGAAAATGGAATATGACTTAGAATGGAAACAACATTGCCAAGGATTGAACACAAGTCATGTAGGTCAAAATGCGCTCAACAATAAAATCAATTGGAATGTCTATGCCAGGGATCGAACGGAGGTTCCTGTGGTACATAGCGCGCTCAAAGGAAATAAAATAAAAGTGCCAAGCGAAGAATCGAACCGAAGTAGCGAAGGTCCATGGCGCGTTCACACATGAAACACTGCGTTTGGTGCATGCAAACCCTAGGTTGATGGAATAGTTGCAGACGGCGGAGGACGGTGGTTTCCACCGTCTTCCCCGATGAGTCCGGCGGCGATGCATGATTTTTTTTCCAGAAATCAGCATATTATATATGGTTGGAACCGCCTTTCTACGTAGATCATGAATCTATGATTATCTAGGCCTAGAACTTCATGGATAAAGCAAATCGAAGGAAAATATTTTGCATACCAAAAATTTAAGTTCATGTATCTCACTCGATTCTTCACCAAATCCAATTCTATTTATATCAGCATCATTAGTGAATTAAGACCTATCTAATCATGGCAATAAAATGAAGAAAAGGAGTGATCGATTTCCAACCTTCTTGAAGAACAGTGTGATGAAACAGTGGATTCAAGCTTCCTCCAGCTCCAGATCTCCTCTATCAACCTTGTGGTGAAGCTTTATGCACAAATTATCAGCTGAAAAGGCTTGGATCTTGCTAAATTTCAGAACACCATCTTCATCTTCAAGCTTTGTGTATGCACGTTTCTGCACCAATTTCTTCAAACCAAGCCTTGATTCATACTCAATGATGCATTGTGAACATGATTATGCAAGAATATTAATGAGTTATGTGAAGAAAATTCAAGTTTGAATTGAGAGAATTTTTGGAGGGAAATCAAATTTCAGATCTAGAATGTGATGTTCTGGCAAATGCAGTTAGGATTAAGCCTTTATACTCTTCCCTAATCATGCTGAAATGTTAATTAGGCATTGACTAATGGAAAATTAGGAAGATATGAGATGTATGACCAAAAATGCAAATGTGAGGTGGCATGAGCAATGTGCACGTGAACAGTGCCATGCAAGCTTCATAATCACTTAAAATCATCTCATGAACAACATATAATTGGAATTAAGCTCATGTAATGCACCAAATTTGAATTATGCATTTTCCCTCCAAAATACACTTGAATGAACAAATGATCATGTGATTCTCATTCATGCAATGCAATGATGGATTTGGAATCTCTTGGTCACAAGGAGCATTTTGCAAAAAGAGTGACTCATTTTGGAGTTTTGGATCAAAAGTTATGCCATGTTGAACCTCCATGTACACATTGCAATCATTTGGCTATATCTTCTCAACCATTCATCAGATGCTCATGATCTTGGACTTTTTGAAACGAGGAGAGGAAGATCTTCAACTTTCATGTTCACCAAAATTTCATTTGAAGCTTATTTGATGTTGGAAAGTTAAGTTGAATGTGAACCAAAAACTTGCCATTTTTGGAAACTTGAAATTACAAGTCACTTTCCATTTTTGGAAACTTTTGATTTGACTTCAAATTCTTCAAGATAGATGTTAGGCATGATTAATAGGCCTTGTATGAACATGAATGGGATGAAGAAATTCATTTCCCCAACTCATAGCCCTCAGTTGACTTTTAGTTGACTTTTATGGGCCTCAGATGACCTGAAAATGCATTGATGAACTTGGGCCTCTACCACCTGGAAAATTTGCTTCAAAATGCAACCCTAGCTCATATAAGCTCTTATAATGATCACATGGTCCTCATCTCAAGGAAAATGCCTTATCTCTTGTACCAAGGATTCACCTGATGTGCTTGACTTGTTGATTGCTTAAGCTGCAAGTAGCAAAGGTTAATGACATATTTTTTGTACTTTTTGGTTAGTAAACAAATGAGAAAAGCAATGATATACAATACAAACATGCTTGGTGATCAATAATCACTCTCAAAGAGATCCCACCCACAGGGAAAGGAAGCAAGATGCTCAATGATCCTTGAGGCTTATGCAATGCAATGCTATGATGCCATGAGGGATCTTAGGGTCAAAAATTGGGGTCTTACAAGAAGTCATCCATAAATACTTCCATTATGTTATCTACAAAATTCGTAAAGATCGACATCATGCATCTCTAAAATATTGCAGGAGCATTACACAATCCAAACGATATTCGTCGATAGGAAAATGTACCATAAGGACATGTGAAAGTAGTCTTTTCTTGGTCATCATGATGGATAGGAATTTGAACGAATCTTGAGTATCCGACTAAATAGCAGAAGTGAGAATGTTTAGCCAGTCGTTCAAGCATTTGATCAATGAAAGGTAATGGAAAGTGATCTTTACGAGTGGCTTTATTTAATTTTCTATAGTCTATGCATATTCTCCATCCAGTTTGAGTTCTTTTTGCTACGGATTCACTCTTCTCATTACTAACAACGGTAACACCTCCTTTCTTTGGAACTACATGTATCGGGCTGACCCAGTTACTATCGGATATCGGGTATACAATTCTTGCTTCTAATAGCTTTTGTACCTCATTTTTTACTACATCATTGAAGATAGAATTTACTCTTCTCTGATGCTCTCTAGAGGTTTTATAATCCTCTTATAGCATAATGTGATGCATACATAGAGAGGGACTTATTCCTTTTAAGTCAGAGATGTTATAGCCTAGAGTTATTGGATATTTTCTTAAGACATGGAGTAACTTTTCGATTTCTATCTGTCATAAGTCAGTGTTGACTATTACTGGTCGTTCAAGCTCGGTATCTAGGAATTCATACCTTAGATCTTTGGGTAGTGTTTTGAGTTCTATTGAAGATTTCTTTGGGCATGGTATTATATTTGGTGTTAGTGTTAGACATTCTCTTAGACTGTCATCTACGTATGGCTCACACAATTTATCATCTGCAAATATATAAGGTATTGGAATCTTTAGTACTTCAATATACTTAGATGGTTCATTCTCCATTTCTTTCACACATTCATTGATGACGTCTAGGAAACAACATGAGTCATCTATAGTTGGTGCTTGTAGGAATTTAGCTAAGAGAAATTCAATTTTTTCTTCTCCAACTTTGAATGTTAGCTTTCCTTTCTTCACATCTATGATGGCTCCGACTGTGGCTAAAAAAGGTCTTCCTAAAATAATAGGGATGTAGGAATCTTCCTTTATATCCATTATTACAAAGTCTGTAGGAATATAGAATTGTCCGATACGAATGAGAATGTTCTCTAGCATAACTATTGGAAATTTAACAGAACGATCAGCTAGTTGTAAAGAAATCTTTGTTGGTCTTAATTCTTCTAGATTGATTTTTTCGCATGTGGATAAGGGAATTAAACCAACACTGGCTACTAAATCGCATAGAGCTTTATCTATGATATAACTTTCGATTACACATGGTATGGAAAAACTACCTGGGTCTTTTAGTTTAAAAGGCGTGTTGTTTTGAATAATAGCGCTACACTCGGCAGTAAGCATAACCGTTTCATCATCCTCAAGTTTTTTCTTGTTGGATAGAATCTCTTTAAGAAACTTATCATATGAAGGCATTTATGTAGTGGCTTCTGTGAATGGTATAGTGATATTAAGTTGCTTAAGAAGTTCTACGAATTTCTTGAGATGTCCTTCATTGTTGGACTTAACAAGTCTTTGAGGATAAGCTATAAGTAGTTTGTATGGTGGTGGAGGCACATAAGGTGGTTCTTTATCTTTTGCCTCTCCACTTTCGTCTTCCTTTCCATCATTGGTTGGTTCGTTTACCTTTTCGGTTCCCTTACCAGAATTTTGATACATGGCTGGATTTTAGATTCTTGGCTCAACTTGTTCATCTAATTTTGTTCCACTTCGAAGTGTGATATGTAACACCCCTTTTTCAACCCCAAATTATTTAGCATATAATCAGAGTAAATAAGCATGCATATAAAGAAAAGGGTGTCACATCGACGTTTTCAAAACTTAAAACTTTCAAAAACCAACAATACACCTGGTCATTCAAAATAACACATTTCACTCATCATGAATATTCAAGCAATATGCGTTCGCAGCGGAAAATAAAGAATACTCATGTATTTCATAATATGATCCATGTCCCATACCATGATCATCTCTCAATAATCACTTCAAATAAAATAAAACAATTAATGGCATAAAGCATATCAAAATAAGACACGAGTTCAATACCACTAATCTACCCAGTGTTACATGACCAGAGCATTGACTCATTACCAAATTTCAAACTAAATACGCAAACTCTCCAGCTAATCTTGAGCGAGCTACCGTCCACCTAATCCAGCAATACTACTCTGTAGTATCTGCACGATACCCATGTAAAGGTAACATTCAAACAGAAAGGGTGAGAATTCCAAATCATTATGAAATAGCATAATAAGGCACAATGAATTAAAACACAATTAAAGAATTCATCACACTTCGTATTATTATATCAATGATATTAATAGACAATCATTCCACATATTTCAAATGTACATCACACTCACATCAATACATTCATTCAATGATCACATAACTATAGACGACTCTATGCAAGACAATGTGACTCCATGCATGTGGTACCCCAATGTGAACTCAAAGTTTCACCGCTTTCCGATTTAATGTCTAGAATCCAAGCCACGCTTCCGATCCGGACAAGACCAAAGCCCTACGTCTGTTTCCAATGAAGGATCATCGCTTAAAACTACGCCTAATCCCAATTAAGGATTAACGTCTGCTACGTCTGTTTCCAATGAAGGATCACCACTTAATACTACGCCTGATTCCAAGTAAGAATCAACGTCTGCTCATGTGAACCCACAGTTTCACCACTTCCACAATGAAGTCAACCATGCTATGAATGAATGCACACATACCTGCCCATATGCAATTAAGATCTATATCATCTTAACATACCACATACCACCATAACTCACAGTTGGTACGTATACACATTCATCACCACATATCATCACATCCATAACCAGAAATCATTCACAATCCAATAATGGTATACATACACATTCGTACAATATTTTATTCACCAATATAGGCCAACCATCAAATAGGTACACATAGATTTCATTCCAAAACGCACACAACAATTAAATATCAATTTTTCAATAATATAAAAGTGTTAACCGGTTAACACCATGGGTTAATCGGTTAACGCAAAACAGAATGCGCTTCTTGGCAATTTTTAACAGTGTTAACCGGTTAACGCCCTGGGTTAACCGGTTAACGCAAAACAGAATGTAATTTTTCAATATCGCAACAGTGTTAACCGGTTAACGCCCTGGGTTAACCGGTTAACGCAAAACAGAAAGCTGTTCCTGCGCTAACACGAAACAGAATGCAGATTTCCCCGCATTTTTCATCGTTGGAGGACTTCCGGACCTCCGATTTCGATTTCGTAAGAAGCTACACGTTCAGAAAATTATGACTCATCCAAATATATATTCATTCACAGTTTTAGCATAATTTAATCATCACAATTTAAGAGTATTTATCAAGACCTAATAATTCCAAATCATGCCAATTAAGGATTTCAACCTAAAACATGTTCCTACCCATTGACCCAATCATACTAACCCATAATAATAAGGATTTCCTCCATTACCTTGTCAATTTGATAGAAACCTTGACTCCTCTCGTTTTACCTCTCTTCTTTCTCTATTGCTTTCAGTGCTCAAGTGAATTCTAATTCTCACTTCCTCCACTCTTACTATTTATAATAGTATTCTAGTTGGGCTTAAATCGTCTAATTTTATCACTAGGCCCAGTAATACCTAATATTTAAATACCTCTATTTAAATTAAATAATTAACCACTCACTATGCAACCAAGTTAATTAATTAATTCTATTATTTAATTATTTCTCATATCCACTAGATAATGAATTAATACACCAATGAACTAATTAATACTCCACATAATTAAATTAAAATTATAATAATAATAGTATAATAATTCAACACTAAAAAAAATTGGGTTGTTACAACTCTCCCCCAATAAAAGATTTTCGTCCTCGAAAATTTACCTCAAACGAACAACTCCGGATATGATTCCCTCATCTTATCCTCGAGTTCCCACGTAATATTTCCATTGGCAACTCCGCCCCGTATCACTTTTACCAACGCAATCTCCTTACCACGAAGCTTATTCACATCTCGATCTTCAATCCGCACAGGTGATGTATCAACTGTCAAATTATCCCGTACTTGCACATCATCTAATGGAACAACATGCGATGGATCCGCAATGTACTTCCTCAATTGAGACACATGGAATACATCATAAAGATTAGAAAGTGATGGTGGTAATGCAATCCGATATGCCACTTCACCTATCCTCTCGGAAATCTGATAAGGACCAATGAAACGCGGCGTCAACTTACGCGACTTCAAAGCTCTACCAACACCCGTTATTGGCGTAACTCGAAGAAACACATGCTCGTCCTTCTCAAACTCAAGAGCTTTCCTTCTCTTATCATGGTAACTCTTTTGACGACTCTGAGAAGCCTTCATCTTCCCTTGAATCATCTTAATCTTATCTGTAGTCTCTTGAATCAACTCGGGTCCAACCATAACACTCTCTCCCGATTCGTACCAACATAAAGGAGTTCTACACTTTCTGCCATAAAGGGCCTCAAAAGGTGCCATTCCAATACTCGAATGGAAACTGTTATTATATGTAAACTCGATTAAAGGCAAGAAACTATCCCAATTTCCTCCTTGTTCCAACACACAAGACCTCAAAAGATCTTCAAGTGACTGAATAGTCCTCTCCGTTTGACCATCAATTTGCGGGTGATATGCTGAACTCAAACGCAACTTCGTACCCAAAGCACTTTGCAAACCTTCCCAAAATCTCGAAGTGAACCTCGGATCTCTATCCGAAACAATACTCGACGGTATACCTGTCGCATTACGCGAAAAAACCAGCGGGAAAACAAGAACAACAGAGCCGCCACCGTGCGTTATTTATCCCAAAAGAGGGAAAGGAAACGCTCAGAGTAAACCTGGAAAAAGCATGGTCTCGCGACCAAAGAGAATGGGATCGGGAGTCGGTTATGCGAAGGGAAGGTATTAGCACCCCTACGCATCCGTCGTACTCGACGGGATCCACGCACAATAGGAAGGTAAATGGTTGCTAAAACACTGCTCACACACACACAAATACCGGCTGAAAGAGACACAGGAAACAAACAAGACTGACTCGGCAGGATATCGCATCCTGGGCCTACCTAGTCTATCAAGCATAGACATCAGAGTCTAAGTAGTTCGGACTGGGGAAACGACACATGCTCGCTAGGATATCGCATCCTATGCATACGTATCTCCTTTGGACGAAGGAGAATCAGAGCATCCGTAGCTCGGCTAACACGCACACAAACAAACACAGGCAAAGGCAAACGTGGAGCCTGAACGCCAATCACTGGACTTACATCAGCATCCGAACCAAAACACACACAAGAAGGCAAACGTGGAGCCTGAATGCCAATCACTGGGCTTACATCAGCATCCGAACCAAAACACACACAAGAAGGCAAACGCGGAGCCTGAACGCCAATCACTGGACTTACATCAGCATCCGAACCAAACAAACCCACACTGGAACCCGAACGCCACTCGATGGACTTACATCAGCTTCCAAGCACACAACAACACAAAACAAAGACACAGGCGTCCGGAGAGATCTGCTCACCTCCTGCCTATGTACCTCATCTGGTATGAGGATCAGGGTGACGTAGTTCCCCTACGAAGGGACACAGGACTAGCCTAACTAGATGACAGAGGGAAACACAACCAGGGAGACTAACTCGAGCCTAGATGTTATCATGCAAGATTGTCCCTAAGTCAAGGTTTCTAGCTAACTTGCACAGGAAGCAAGCCTATCCTATTCAACACAAGCAGTAAATCAAGCATTCACAAGTAGCACACACTATATGCACACAAATGGGGCTCAATCAAAGGGTAAGACTGCAAGAGCAAGTCATCTGTACAGGGGTGGTGTTAGCTCTTAACCTTGCCATTGAGGGGCTAAGGTGAAGCTGATGAAAGGAGAGTGAAGATAAGACTTCACAGCTCTTATCCCTGGTCAGGGAGAGCTTCAGACAAAGGAGCGTGGGTTCAGAATGTGGGAACCCTTCTACACTCGAGACTCTGACACAACTGTACATTGTACAAGATCTTGGGTTTGTGTCCCAATGCATCAACGCAGTGGTGTGAGCAGAGGGACGACTCAACAGAAGAGCGGGAGATATATTGTTTATCTCTTTTATCCGCCAATTGCCTTAATCAAGGACTTTTCCTGCTTGGGGACAAAAGTAAACAAGCACAAACATCGCCTCTTAAGGAGGACTTCAGACAGGTGCCTGGCCAAGTAACAGGCCAGGTCTTCCAGACTACATGGAGACAAGAATGTTATACCTCAGTGCAAATTGCTTATCAAGAAAAGCAAAGCAATATTAGCAACTAATGTACCTGAAATCAATCAAATATCATCAGTATACCAATCACAGAATTAAACAGCAAATGGTTCACAATTAGCTATACACAGACAAATACAATCCAATGCACCAAAGTGCAAGTCAACTCAAAGGAGCCAAGCATCCTACAACATAAAACAAGTTAGTTTACAATATCAAATTACATCTCAATCAAATGTGAATCCACCTCCTTAAGGTATTTTTGCTTCTTAACCTGAAAATCACATTCAAACATGAGATACAAGACCACTAGGACAAGCCTAGGGTCAAAAAGAAGTGAAAAAGTCAAAACAGCAAGTGAAACATGATCAAAATCAACATTAATCAAATACAAAGAAAATCCAATTGGTCTCACATCAAAACTATGCACCAAATTCATTTCATGCACAATTTAAGTCAAGCTAGACAAATGTGAATCATATATGAGCAAACAGAATGATCACACTCAAACAAATACCTAAACAGCTCAATAAATTCCACAAAAATTCCAGCCTAAACAGTACATATTCAATGAGCTACATATCAATTTTCATGCTATTTGGACAAGAGGAAGTAGGTCAATGGAAATCATAAAGTCAACAGAAATCCAAACAAGCCAACACATGGTAGCAAAACAAGCACCAACATTCATCAATCATAAAACAGTGAAAACAAATGAGAAATGAATGGGACCAAATCCAAAGTAACAATGAACATGTTATGAATCACTCCATCAAATTTCACATTCATATGACATGGTATGAGCATTTCACAAAGCATAGAAGTCAATCACTCAAACAAAACCCTAAAATGTCTAAACAGCAACCAAAAATCTCAATCAAATAGGAAATGGCTCAACAATTCCTGCAAAAATTCATGGTGAAACTATACATATAAAAGATATCACATGCAAAATTTGAAAGCAATTGGAAAAGTATAGGCATGTCAAATAAAATCATGAAGTTGACCTAACCTAGTGTGACACATATTGTCACACTCAACTTGCACACATCATAACTTGCAAACCATAAATCCAAAATTCACAAACTATACATCAAAATCACCAGCAATGAGTCAAGAACAAGCCTATAAAATTTCATGCATTTTGGCTAAGGCATCATCATTTCATGTTAAAAATGGTAAAACATACACAAAATGCATACATGAACAAGATCAATAGGCAAAGTCAAAAATTCTCCAGGCACAACTTTGACTATCATACCTAAAAAAAACTAGACAAAATTTGGGAGCTAACAAAAAAAACCTCACTCAAATTGGATTAAAATTGGATTTGTTTTGATTTTTTGAAGTTAATTGAAATATTGAAATGTTTATTTAAGTTTTTTAATTGAATTAATTAAGCTGATGGCATAATTGTAAATATTCACCGCCTGGCCAAAACGCGCGCGTTTCAGTAATTCAGTGGCGCATGGTGATTGGCTCGGTTTGGCGCTAAACACCAAATTCAAATGGAAACGGAGTGAAGTAGATCAAACAGGTGTTCTTGAGTGTTCTTGCTCGTGTTCTTCAGCGAAAATTCCAGAAAATCTCACACGAACAAAACTCAACCAAAATTAACAAACAAGGTACCGTTGGAACCGTCTAAGCACATACATCACAGATATCATCATGAAATTGTCCAGAAATCCATACACAATGAGAATCGATTGAAAGTAATTTGAACATCTAAACTTTGATCCTAGATTTCTCAATGATTAATGGATGAAATTAAGTGATATAAGTTGCATTGTAACCTACGTTGTGAGATCTACAAAAACCACCTATCAATTTCCAAAATCGAAGGAGTCGAAATCTGACCTTATGAATGTGTGATTCTTGATGCAGCTAGTTTCGAGCATCCAATTGCAAAAACAGAAGCAGCACACGACCTAGGGAGATGATTGGAACAATTTTGGCAGCTCAGCAATGCTCCAGGTGGATGATTCTTCCATCTGCCATGGATGAGGGAGTGTTCAACAGTTGGAGTTCTTCGATGCCATGCCCATGATTGGATGAAAACAGATGTGAGATTCTACCTACAAATGAAAATACTAGCAAGAACAAAGCCAAACAGTGATGAATTCAATGAAAAATCTGAAAAAAAAGTTGAAGAAAGTTTGAAGAAAAAGTGAGAGAAATCTTGGAATTTTTTGTTTGGATCTGAGAAATGATTAGTGATTATGCAAAACAGTTACAATTAAGACTATATACCTCTCCCTAATCCAAAATTAAATCAAGATTAGCAAAATTAGGATGATTAGTACAAAGTGCATTTTCAATGTGTTAGGTCCAATATGCCCTTTTCTAAACCAGTCCACTATGACAGCAAAAAACAGTTCACGCAAGTCTAAAATATCATTTGGAATGTGTTGCAAAAGGTCTCATGTGCATATTCCATGTTATGCTCAAAATCACTATGCCATGCCAAAAATGCAAATGAATTCACTTAAAAAATGGCATTTTGCTATGAGAGTTTTTGATGAAATTTGATTATGCACCATGAAAGATCATATTAAATGTGGTTTGCTCAAAGAAAAATCAACCAAATTGGCCATTCCATGTGAAAGTTATGCCACTTTGAATTTGGGCATTTTTGGAAAATGACTGGACCATATCTTGCCAACCACACATGGGAATTTCAAGTTCTTGGACTTTTTGGAATGGTGAGATCAAGATCTTCAACTTTCATGTTAGACAAAATTCCATTTGAAGCTTGTATGATGAAGTAATTTTTGGGAGAAAAACTTTCCATTTTGGGCAGTTGAAATTACAGGTCACCTGCTATTTTTGGAAACTTCTGATCTGACCTCCAAATTTTCAACCTTGGTCTTTGATATGTCAAATGAGGCTTATATGGACATGAATGAGGCCTTTCAAACCATCTCACACCTTCCAATCCATAAAATCAGGCACAGTTGACCACAAATGACTTTCTAGGGTTTCTGAAGAAATTCAGCTTGACTGTTGAGTTTTGATCGTCCAATCTTTGGCCAAATCACTTCAAAATGATCCTTAGACCATATGAACTCGATAAATCAACCCTAGGGCTTTGTTCCAATGAAAATGGCACTTGCTTGCTTGTTTGACTGATTCTCCTGACCAGTTTGACCTAATTTGTCAGTGGGCTTGCACTTGGGCAAATGGACAATGCAATGTTATGCAGTGGACTATGTTATGTCATGACCTAATATGAAAATGTATGTACAAAAGGTAGGGTGCAAATTTGAGGTGCTACAATACCATGCAAACACAAAATCCTCTCGATGTACAACTTAGCAAGTCTCTCCATCGAATAATCCATCCTCATCGGAATAAAATGAGCACACTTCGTGAGTCTGTCCACCACGACCCAAATCGCCTCACAATTACTCGATGTTCTTGGTAAGCTCGAAACAAAATCCATAGAGATACTATCCCACTTCCACTCGGGAATAAATAACGATTGCATCAAACCAAACGACTTTTGATGTTCAATCTTTGACTTTTGACAGATCAAACATGAATACACAAATTCCGCTACATCCTTCTTCATACCTTGCCACCAAAACATCTTCCTCAAGTCTTTATACATCTTAGTAGCACCAGGATGAATACTCAGGCCACTTCTATGCCCTTCCTCAAGGATCCTCTTTCTCAAATCCATACCATCCGGAACACAAACTCGGTCACGACACCTCATGATACCATTCTCATCAATCCGAAAGTCACCACATTTACCTTGGTTAATCAATGTCATAACATCGACTAACTTCAAATCTGACCTCTGACCTTCTCTAATCTCGTCAAGAATGTCACACGTAAGGTTCAACATCCCAAGCTTAACACACGAAGACGTCGCTTCACAAACCAAACTCAAATCTCTAAATTGCTCCAATAATTCAAACTCTCGCATCATCAACATAGACATATGCAATGACTTCCTACTCAATGCATCGGCTACAACATTCGCCTTCCCAGGATGATAATTCAAACCAAAATCATAATCCTTCAAGAATTCCAACCATCTCCTTTGCCTCATATTCAATTCTTTCTGATCGAACAATTACTTCAAACTCTTGTGATCACTAAACACATCAAACCTCGATCCAAACAAGTAATGTCTCCAAAGCTTCAACACAAACACAACGACGGCCAACTCTAAATCATGCGTCGGATAATTCTTCTCATGAACCTTGAGTTGCCTTGACGCATAAGCTACCACTTGCCCTTTTTGCATTAGAACACCTCCCAAACCCAACAAAGAAGCATCGCAATACACTACGAAGGTTTCTAACGGATCCGGTAAAATCAAAATAGGAGCCGTAGTCAATCTTCTCTTAAGCTCTTGAAAATTCGCTTCACACTGCGAAGTCCAAATGAAAGCTTGACCCTTCCTAGTCAACTGCGTCAACGGTAACGACAACTTAGAAAATCCCTCAATGAACTTCCTATAATAACCAGCCAAACCAAGGAAACTTCGAATCTCAGCAACAGACTTAGGAGCTTCCCACTGAGATACAGCTTCGATCTTCGTAGGATCCACAGAAATCCCACCGCTCGAAATCACATGTCCAAGAAAACTTACTTCACTCAACCAAAATTCGCATTTAGAGAGTTTAGCAAACAACTTCCTCTCTTTCAACACCGATAACACAACCTTCAAATGCTCTGCATGATCCTCTTCGCCCTTGGAATAAATCAATATATCATCGATGAACACAACTACAAACTTATCCAGATAATCATGAAATATTCTATTCATATACTCCATAAACACACCAGGTGCATTCGTCACCCCAAAAGGCATCACGGAGTATTCGTAGTGACCGTACCTTGTCCTAAAAGCAGTCTTCTGAATATCCTCCGCCTTTACACGAATCTGATGATACCCAGACCTCAAATCAATTTTGCTAAACACACAAGCTCCAACCAGCTGATCCATCAGATTGTCAATCCTCGGGAGTGGATACTTGTTCTTAATCGTCACTTTATTCAGTTGTCTATAATCAACACATAATCTCATAGAACCTTCTTTCTTCCTGACCAATAGCACAGGTGCACCCCACGGTGACACACTAGGAGGAATAAACTTCTTCTCGAGTAAGTCTTCAAGTTGACTCTTCAACTCTTTCAACTCGGAAGCAGACATTTGATAGGGAGCCATCGATACAGAACTAGTTCTAGGAACTAAATCAATCGAAAACTCGACCTCTCGTTCCGGCGGTAAATCACTTATATCTTCCGGAAATACCTCCGCAAACTCACAAACTATTGGCAGTTCTTCGATCGTCCTCTTCTCCTGAATATCCAAAGTTGCCAACAACATAAACAACTCGGCACCATCTTGCACCGATTCATCAACTTGCTTAGCAGACACACACCAGTCTTCCTTAGCATCCACCTCAGGAAAATTAACCGTCTTCTCGAAACAGTTGATATACACCCGACTAACTTTTAACCAATTCATACCCAAAATCACGTCGAGTTGCTCTAACGGAAGACAAACTAAATCAATTCCAAAATCCCTACCAAATATACTCAACGGACAATTCAAACACACATAGGAAGTAGAAACAGAACCCATAGCAGGTGTATCAATAATCATACTTCTACGCATATCAGATAATATGAGATTCAGCCTCTTAGCACAATCCAAAGAAATGAAAGAATGTGTTGCACCGGTATCAATAATGGCAATCAAAGGTGTACCATTAATAAAGCACGTACCTTGGATTAGTCTATCATCGGTAGTGGTCTCCGCACCAGACAATGCAAACACCTTCCCCTTCACTTGCTCCTTCTTCGGCTTACCATATTGCGAACTAATGTGACCTTTCTCACCACAGTTGAAACAAGTTACATTCGAACCAACTCTACACTGGCTTGCTCTGTGACCCATCCTGCCACAATTGAAACACTTCCCAGAATCTCTACTACACTCCGTAGCACGATGGCCTTCCACACCACATTTGAAGCACTTAAGTGGAATAGGAGATACTCCCCCACTTGGCTTCTTGCCAACACTAGATTGTCTCCTCTTGTCATCATATGGTTTTCCCCGATCTTGGTTTTTCCCCTTCAGACTCTTGTAGACAGAAGCACTCTCCCTACTATCCTCGTCATAAATTCGGATCTTGTTAACCAATTCTGTAAAACGAGAAATCTGTTGGTAACCAATGGCCTTCTTGATATCATGTCTCAAGCCATTCACAAACTTCAAACATTTAGATCTCTCAGCATTAGCAGTATTGTAATGAGGGCAATACTTGATAAGCTCCTGAAATCTAGCAGCATAATCAGCAACGGTACCATTTCCTTGCTTCAATTCAAGGAACTCCACCTCTTTCTTCCCACGACAATCTTCTGGGAAATAGTTCTCCAAGAAGGTATCACGGAAAAGAGTCCAAGTAACTTCAATGTTGTCTTCTTCGAACCTCTGAAGAGTGTTATTCCACCAATCTTCAGCTTCCTTCTCAAGCATATGGGTACCAAACTGCACTTTCTGAGCATCAGTACAGTTCATGACTCTGAAGATCTTCTCAATTGCTTTCAGCCAAGCTTGAGCTTTCTCAGGTGCATGCTCACCCTCAAAGATAGGAGGATTGTTCCGCTGGAATCTCCCCAAAGCACGGAACTCATCATCATCTCCCTTTTGGTTACCGGCATTCACATTCGCTTAATGGACATTCGCTTGATGGATCTGACCCATGGATTCAGCCAGCATCCTCAGCGCCTCAGCAATGGCATCGCCATTCCTGCCTGCAACCATTGTCCTAAACAACCCGAAACATCAAACAAACAATATCGATTGTGTCAGACACACAAATCAGATACCACAGAAAACCTACTACTATTGACTAACTGGTCGACCATGCTCTGATACCACTATGTAACACCCCTTTTCTACCCCAAATTATTTAGCATATAATCAGAGTAAATAAGCACGCATATAAAGAAAAGGGCGTCACATCGACGTTTTCAAAACTTAAAACTTTCAAAAACCAACAATACACCTGGTCATTCAAAATAACACATTTCACTCATCATGAATATTCAAGCAATATGCGTTCGCAGCGGAAAATAAAGAATACTCATGTATTTCATAATATGATCCATGTCCCATACCATGATCATCTCTCAATAATCACTTCAAATAAAATAAAACAATTAATGGCATAAAGCATATCAAAATAAGACACGAGTTCAATACCACTAATCTACCCAGTGTTACATGACCAGAGCATTGACTCATTACCAAATTTCAAACTAAATACAGAAACTCTCCAGCTAATCTTGAGCGAGCTACCGTCCACATACTCCAGCAATACTACTCTGTAGTATCTGCACGATACCCATGTAAAGGTAACATTCAAACAGAAAGGGTGAGAATTCCAAATCATTATGAAATAGCATAATAAGGCACAATGAATTAAAACACAATTAAAGAATTCATCACACTTCGTATTATTATATCAATGATATTAACAGACAATCATTCCACATATTTCAAATGTACATCACACTCACATCAATACATGCATTCAATGATCACATAACTATAGACGACTCTATGCAAGACAATGTGACTCCATGCATGTGGTACCCCAATGTGAACTCAAAGTTTCACCGCTTTCCGATTCAATGTCTAGAATCCAAGCCACGCTTCCGATCCGGACAAGACCAAAGCCCTACGTCTGTTTCCAATGAAGGATCACCGCTTAAAACTACGCCTAATCCCAATTAAGGATTAACGTCTGCTACGTCTGTTTCCAATGAAGGATCACCGCTTAATACTACACCTGATTCCAAGTAAGAATCAACGTCTGCTCATGTGAACCCACAATTTCACCACTTCCACAATGAAGTCAACCATGCTATGAATGAATGCACACATACCAGCACATATGCAATTAAGATTTATATCATCTTAACATACCACATACCACCATAACTCACAGTTGGTACGTATACACATTCATCACCACATATCATCACATCCATAACCAGAAATCATTCACAATCCAATAGTGGTATACATACACATTCGTACAATATTTTATTCACCAATATAGGCCAACCATCAAATAGGTACACATAGATTGCATTCCAAAACGCACACAACAATTAAATATCAATTTTTTAATAATATAACAGTGTTAACCGGTTAACACCATGGGTTAATCGGTTAACGCAAAACAGAATGCGCTTCTTGGAAATTTTTAACAGTGTTAACCGGTTAACGCCCTGGGTTAACCGGTTAACGCAAAACAGAATGTAATTTTTCAATATCGCAACAGTGTTAACCGGTTAACGCAAAACAGAAAGCTGTTCCTGCGCTAACACGAAACAGAATGCAGATTTCCCCGCATTTTTCATCGTTGGAGGACTTCCGGACCTCCGATTTCGATTTCGTAAGAAGCTACACGTTCAGAAAATTATGACTCATCCAAATATATATTCATTCACAGTTTTAGCATAATTTAATCATCACAATTTAAGAGTATTTATCAAGACCTAATAATTCCAAATCATGCTAATTAAGGATTTCAACCTAAAACATGTTCCTACCCATTGACCCAATCATACTAACCCATAATAATAAGGATTTCCCCCCTTACCTTGTCAATTTGATGGAAACCTTGACTCCTCTCGTTTTACCTCTCTTCTTTCTCTATTGCTTTCAGTGCTCAAGTGAATTCTAATTCTCACTTCCTCCACTCTTACTATTTATAATAGTATTCTAGTTGGGCTTAAATCGTCTAATTTTATCACTAGGCCCAGTAATACCTAATATTTAAATACCTCTATTTAAATTAAATAATTAACCACTCACTATGCAACCAAGTTAATTAATTAATTCTATTATTTAATTATTTCTCATATCCACTAGATAATGAATTAATACACCAATGAATTAATTAACACTCCACATAATTAAATTAAAATTATAATAATAATAGTATAATAATTCAACACTAAACAAAAATTGGGTTGTTACATGATAGCGTTAGCATGGCCTTTTGGGTTTGGTTGTGGTTGACCAGGAAATGCTCCAGATGGGGCTGTTATTGTGGCTTGTTGTTGGGCTACCTAGGAGATCTGGGTTTCTAACATTTTGTTATGGGTAGCCATATCATCAAACTTATTTGACAATTGTTTCATCAGTTCACTTGCATGAGCATTTGATTTGCAAATTCTTTGTTTTATTAAGCTTGGAAATTTATAAAGTTTTCCATCATGATCTCCATATTTGACTTTCTAGGTGCTTGTGGAGCAATATGGGCTCCTTTCTGATAGCCATGTGGATAACAGGTGTTGGGTTTGGTGGAAACAAAGCATTATTACTTTTATAGGAAAAGTTCAGATGGTTTCTCCAACCAAGATTGTAAGTGTTTTAATATGGGTTTCCTTGAGCATAGTTTATTTGGTCGGTGGGAACACCAGCCAATAACTGACAATTAGCATTAGTGTGCCCAGGGGTTCCACATAATTCACAGTTTGGTGTTATAGCAGCTATGGTAGTTGTTAGTGCTATGGTCAACCTTTCAATCTTTTGAGTAAGCGCATCCACTTTAGCATTAATGTGGTATATGCCATTAACTTCATACATTCCGCCTTTCAGAGTTGGTTTTTCTACAACAACACGCTCGCCTCCCCATTGGAAATGATTTTAAGCCATGTTCTCTATGAGTTCATAAGTTTCGTCATACCGTTTGTCCATTAGAGCACCGCCAGCGGCAACGCTTAAATTTATCTTAGTGTTATACAACAGACCATTGTAGAAAGTATGGATAATTATCCATTCTTCAAGTCCATGGTGTGGACAAAGTCGCATCATGTCCTTGTATCTTTCCCAAGCGTCGAAAAGAGATTCATTGTCTTTTTGCTTAAATCCGTTGATTTGAGATCTTAGCATAGTTGTTTTGCTTGGTGGAAAATATCAGGCTAAGAAGACTTTCTTCAACTCATCTCATGTGGTTACAAAGTTTGAAGGTAGAGACTGGAGCCAAGCTCTAGCTCTATCTCTTAAGGAAAAAGGGAAAAGACGTAGTCTAATCACTTCTTGATTGACACCATTTGCTTTCATTGTGTCTGCATACTGCACAAACACTGACAAATGTAAGTTAGGATCGTCTGTAGGACTACATGAAAATTGGTTTTGTTGAACGGCTGATAACAGTGAAGGTTTCAACTTGAAATCGTTTCGATTGATGGCAGGGGCAACAATGTTATTATGTGGTTCTACTTACGATGGAACATCATACTACTTTAACGTGCGGTTTTGTGGTCTTTCGACCATAATTGGTTCCGATTATGGAGCTGGGATAATAGGATCTTGAAGATTGTATTTAATACGAAATTTGTTGATTCAGCATTTTAAATTAAGATAACGCTCGATATCTTCAATTGGTTGTTTTATCTCTTTGCTCTGAGAGCGAGTGTTTGGCATACAATCGACAAAGAAAAAGAAAATTTGTTTCCTTAGTCCATACGACACAACAAAGGAATCACAATATTGACTAAATTAGTCCCCGACAATGGCGCCAAAAATTGATCGCGTCCAGACGTGTTTGTCAGATGATGACTAGAAGTGCACAGTCTACCGTGTAGTTTTAAAAGATTATCAAACTCACAGAGACTGATAGTTAAACTAATGTCATCTCTCGTTGCAGTGCAAATCTAAGGCTAAAGATTATAAGGTTATGAATGGGAATAAAGATACTGATTTCTAAAGGTTTAAAATTTATGATAAAACGAGCCCGAAATATGGATTTCGTGTTCCTAAGGGCTTAGGTAGAACTCGGGTACTAAATACGACTCTATTACGTTATGTAGAAAATATCAACTTAAAGGTCCCGTCTCACACTCTCGCGCTATCGACAAAGACCACACCTCATAGCCATAGGATTTTGCTCCCGCTCGCTCGTTCTAATTAGAAAGCGTATTTTGAAAGTAAATGAGATCCTAAACGATGCCTAAAGCGCTCTCTTTATTTTTAGGATCAATGCCTAGTTTCCATTATTTGATTCCTTCCTCACACTCTCGCTCTATCGGACTGAACCTTGATTTGTTCTTCACTCTCGTGCCAAAACAATAAAACATACATTTGGAAACTAAAGCCAGAACATAATTAAATCATATATTCGCGCCTATTATTTCTACCGAGTTCTATCGGTAACAACAATCCTCATACGTCGGACTCAAGACTATTTAGCAAGGCATGGTATTAATTGAAAGCAACATGATTAAAGCATTTAAAACTGAGAATAACATGGCATGCAAGTAAGGAAAAATAGTAAATCATACAAATATTAAAAGCGGTAAAAAAACCCTGAAATTACGTAAAATGAAACTTGAATAAAATTGAACTTGAAAATGGCGACAAGCTTGTTCTTGATCCAAAGTACAAACGATACAGAAATTAAAAAGGTGTGACAAACCCTCGATGTGAGTTATTGTCACTTTACAGGTAATTTTCAGCCTAAAACTAAGAAGAAATTTTGACAGAGCTTCCGCGCGAATTTCAATGGATCCCAAACACTCAAAAAATGGCTCTATATATAGAGTTCAGGCCATTGGTAACTGCTTGGAACGTGTATACCTAATGGAGTGAGATGAGGTTGAGAAACTGTTGGAAAAACTGCCTCACTATACAGAACTGTATTCTGCATGATAATGGCGAACGCCATTAGGGGAATAGCGAACTTCATTCCTTTAAAACTTAAGTAACGTGGCAGGCATTGGAGGTGGCGAACGCCATCTATTTAGAATGGCAAAATCTAACTCTTTTGCTCCTCTTTATCTCCTTTTTTGCTCCTTTTTTGTAAGGCTTCCAAATCTCCGATGAAATCGGCTAACAACCGCAAAACAAATAAAACGGAAGTTAAAAGCGATAAAATACATAAAAACATAGACAGATAACATGTGAAATAAGCCTAAAAACATGATATGATTTCTCATTATCATTTACAACTCAGTAAAGGCAAACCAACGATTATGACAAATGACTAAAACATAGTGTGGTGTACACAAAGATTCCAACCCTAATCTTAAGATATGAATGGAAGAATTAACTTTGAATACAAGATACAAAAGGATTTAAAAACTAGTATAAAGATACTAATTCTTGCGCATAAAATACACGTCTCAAGCATGAGACTTGAGCCTCCTTGTATAACAATGTCTTTCGGGCCTTCCTCCTTTGATATTTGATTTGATTTCATATAGAAAATAGTTGTTTCTCTTGGATATGATCTTCTCCATAAACGTCACCAACAAAAAGATATGATTTGTTATATTTCAAATTCAAATTTAAATCTTCATTTAAATCTGATTTAAACATCTCTAATTGTCAAACAAATCAAACACACATTTCTAAACAAATTTCAACGAATATGATTAAACATTAATCATAAATTGTGCATCCAACAACATCTATCAAGGCCCGTAGACAGCGCCAGATATCGAACTATCCACATGCTAGAACATCGTGTTTCACATGTTGCACCAGATCATCCAAATTAACTTTTATCCATGCAAACATAGATCTTCATTAAATAGTGAGACTTGGATAAAATAAGCCTAAGAAAAAACTCCAATACCATCTGTTTGTTGCCAGAGACCAGATGTTGCAGCACACGTGTTGAAACATCGTGTTCCACATGCGTCCCTTATGCACCAAACAGCTTGAACAAACTCCATGTTGTTTTGCATAGTGCAGACAATCCAAAGGAACACACGATTGTAATTTAAGGAGACTCTCATCTCAACATTAGGTGTGTGTGCTAGAATTAAAATCTTTATGATAAGGTTTTTGTTAAGTATTTTATTTATTGTTTCTTGTACACCATGTTATTGATTCATTCATAACTTAAAGGACAATTATTGGTTTGTTTAGTTGAGTTATGATTCAACATTGACAACTTTGAGTATTGTTGTTGATAATTTGAGATTAGTGGTTGAGAGAAAGTGGGATGGGGGGTCTCATATTTAGAGGGATACCTAAATAGAAAGACAATATGATAGAATTAAGAAGATGGGCATTGAACAATGGACTTGTTCATCTAAGACACTTTGTACTAATTGTATAGAAGAATGGATTTCCTTTCTTTAGTTTGATGTCCCCTAAATGTAGTTGTTGTTTGCACTGAATTGGGTTAATAATTATTGTGTTCTTTATTGCTTTTCTGCTTCATCATATTGTATAAGCTCAACTATCATATCTTGGTTGGACAAGTTATTCCAGACATCTGGTCCAACATTTGTCCCCCGAGGGACATAACTTCATTGTCCCATAGGTTGCACCAGATTAACAAAATATCTTATACACCCGATATAGTTTTACCAAATGCAGCTAATCAAAAGAACAACAAAGTGGAAACATATAAGATATTTCTAATATACAACACCAAATGATATGGATATACCTTCATCTATAAGTGATTGACATGACGATGATAATGATGACAAAACCCTGATGATGATCGTCTAATCTTAAACTTGATGGTAAATAATATACTTGAAAACACTTTGGCAAACAAGTTAGTAGAAGTCGTGAGAGTAAGGTGTAGACTATAGATTTGTATGCACCATGCTTCTGAATCATTTGTTCGACTTATAACCTACGTATGAGTAAAGTTATGTGATTTTAAAATACGAATATATTTTTCTTAAATTCAGAAAGGAAAATGATGAAGAGAAAACTGACCATTTTTCAACTCGAACATTTTTGTTCTAAGGTAAAAACTAAAAGAAAATTTAGTCTTACTAAACAGACTCTAAGTTTCGGCTACTTTTCTATCCCGAATAACAAATGTATTTAAAATTCTAGTTGAATACTCCCTTTTAACTTATTGAGATGCATCGATTATTAGCTCTCACACTTTTTCAACTTATTTGCATTTCATATTATGAACGAGTTACACAAGTTAACATGTGCTTCAAGAAGACAAGTTATTAAGTTATTTATAGAATCATCCGTTCGACTCATAACCTACGTACTAGTAAAGTTATGTGATGTTAAAATACAAATATATTTTACTTAAATTCAGAAAGGGAAGTGAATAAGAGAAAACTAACCATTATTCTTGAACATTTTTGTTATAAGGTAAAAACTAAAAAACCAGTCTTACTAAACATACTATAAGTTTTTGGTATTTTTCTATACCAAATAACAAATGTATTTAAAATTCTAAATTAAATACTCTCTTTTAATTTTTGAGACGCATCAATTAATAACTCTCTCACGTTTTCAACTTCATAGGATTTTATACTATATGAACCACTTACACAAATTAACATATGCTCAAGGATACAAGTTAATAAACTATTGAATTAAATACATTTTTGATCCCATTTCTTTGACGTTTTTTAAATTTTTAGTCCCTCATTTTAAAAATAAGCTATTTGGTCTTTGAATTTTACATCGTTTGTGATCTAGTTGGCGCCCCTCCAATTTTACAGACGTGACACCGGTGATTATGATAAAAATTTCATTTTTTAATGGGTTGACAATATCTATTAGGATAATTTATTATTTAATATTTTTATAGAATAATTTAATTTATAATAGATTACTTTAATTAATAGATATTTCAAAAGAAATTTATTTTATAAATTAATAGATATTTCAAAAGAAATTTACAGAACTTTAGATCCAAACCACTTCAACATCTCACCAGCCCACAAAAGACAACAAGTACGTATGTGATATATAAACTCTACTACTATTTATAAACAAATCAATGTGGGACTTTAAGTCTTCTTTCACATCTCAATATTAAGGCAAAAATATTTTCTTCGTTTGTTTTTTCTTGTTGTTTTTCCAACAATGGTGCTTGATACATTCCATGACAAGAGAAATATCAAGAGATGAATGTTAATCCATGCTTGTTGTTATTCCTGCATTTTTAAAGCTTTGAAAATTTAATTCAGTTACAAACTCATAGCACTACTAGAAGCATTCAATAACAAATATTCCATGCACATTTGTTTACAACATTACACTTTGCCACTAAGAACCATTTGCATCCACATAACTATTATATTTGAATTAGTGTAAAACACCAAAAAGGTTATAAAACAAATAACAAGTAGTTTCTTGTTGAAGTTTTCTAACCACCAACCGCATACATGAATTCCCTAGCTTACTGGTTCCTCATGCAATACTACCACATCACTCACTTTCTCCAACAAATCCTCCAACTTGTCCATACCAAATTGCTGATATTCCAACAGTTTCTTGTATCGTTGCTTGTATACAACTTCAAAACAATTTAGAAGTATCCGACAAGAATACATCATTCAATCCAGATGGAAGGCGTTACCCATCAGCATTATCATTGATATGGCCATGAATTGATGACAAGTAGAAAATGCTAAGAAATATGTATGTGATATGTTGAACCTAAACAAGCAAAAAATTCCATAAAAGAAGATCAGACGTGATTGAAATTGAAAGTTTTTGGAATAAGAATAATTGTACTATCATCGATATGGTATCTCATCAAAATATCCTGCAAGCTCAACCTCACTTTCATAAGAAGGATGCTCAGTCTTTTATAGTAGAAGTTTTCCAACAAAATTATTATTACTAATGTACAAAATTTGGATATAACTACATGAGTTTAAAAAGTTAATTGGAAGGCTACCTAAAAAATGATTATCGTCCAACAAGAAGGATAGTACATTGACAATATTGTAGGTATTAGCCTATGCAGATTGTTGTTTTAATTTCTTGGGCATTCTCTAGAAAATTAATTATTAGAAAGATTCAATTCACTTATGTGACTTAACTCATGAATTTCATTTACATAAATGTTTAGATAATTCAAATTTGGAAATTTTGAACTGATGTTGTTGTTCAACATTTAAGAGAGAAATGTATCCATATCAAACCAAAATCAAACACAAATGAAAAATAATTATGGACACTACCAATGGAGGGAAAACTTTCTAAGTTGCACGACGAGGAACAAAGAACCCTCCATGTGTGTTGGTATCACTCGTAGTCAATGTCTTGCCAAAATAGTTCTACTTATTTAGAATCCTCAATTTCGTAGGAAAAACAAATGAAGAAAATATTTTTAACTTAATGTTGAGATGTGAAAGAAAATTAAACTCTCACGTTGATTTACTTATAAATAGTACTACACCTACTAGAGTTTATATATCACAAATACCATTTAGTCACTATTATAAGCAACAATTTTTTTAGGTTTATTGAATAATTGATGTATCCGATATATAATAATGACCAGATACATCATTTATTCAATAAATTTAAAAAGTTTTTTTTTTCTTATAATAGTGACCGGAGGGTGTACATACTTATCATGTTGTCTTATGTGGACTGCAGATAGGGGTGTACACGGGTTGTGATGGACTGTGTTTGCCTAAACAGTTAAAACTTCAACGGATTGAGTTCGTCGTCCAACACACAATTTTATTGTCAAAACCGACCCGGTCATTTATGGGTCGGGTTGGGTTCACGAGTTGTGTTTCAAGTAAAAAATAATTTTTTTATAATTCTTTTTGGCGTTTAAAAAGATGTAACACAACTCAATACAATCATACTCATTTATAATACTCAAATTCGATGAAACACATCATATAATATCTAATAAAGTTCATCAACACGACATAACACTTGATAATAATATACAATTTAACAAGTTATTTCAATAAAATAAATAAGTTGGAAATGATACAAAAGAAAATAAGATACAACATTTAATCTTTGAATTACGTAAACTCATTGATTTAGTAGTATTATTGATGAAGAATGTTTTTTTTTAAAATAATTGTTATTTATTTTATATTTTTATTTAAAATAATAATAAAAATAATAAGAAATTACTAAAGTCATGTCCACGGATTGAATCAACGGATCTGCGGATTGCAAAACTCAAACCCGATACCTGAACAAAAACTATGTGGGTCGTTATGGATTGAGTTCACTACAACAAACAAGACCTTAGACAGCGCTTTTTTTAGCCTTAGACAGCGCTTTAAAGCGCTGTCTAAACCTCCGCTGCTAAAGGTTTAGACAGCGTTTTTTTAAATCTTAAAAGCGCTGTCTAAGCCCCCCCCCCCTTAGACAGCGCTTTGGCCAAAAGCGCTTTCTAAGACCCTCATATTTTAATTTTTTTAGGTATACCTTAGACAGCGCTTTTGGCCAAAGCGCTGTCTAAGGGGGGGGGCTTAGACAACGCTTTTCAAAAAGCGCTGTCTAAGCCCCCCCTATTTTAATTTTTTTAGGTATACCTTAGACATCGCTTTAGGCAAAAGCGCTGTCTAAGCCCCCCCCCCCCCCCCCCCCCCCCCTTAGACAACGCTTTCTAAGACCCCCCTTAGACAACGCTTTTTACAAAAGCGCTGTCTAATGTATACGAAAAATTTTGAAGCTTTTGTTTTAAACCACATTTTTTCCAGGTTTATAAACCAGGATTTCTACCTGTTTTCAACCAGATTTTGACAGACAGTTATCACATTTTATACATGCCATTTTGGCCTTTTTTCTACCAATTTTTGGCTAACAAATATATATATATACCAATTCAAACCAATTTTGCCTTAAATGTATCAAAATATATACAAATTTATGTACACATTTACAAGTCATTACATATACTACAAATGTACACATTAATTACACAAATTTATGAAAAAACATTGAGCTCTATCATGAATTGACACCACTCCTCTTTGATTTCGTCCACTTGATCCTTTGTATAAAATGCACACTTGAATTCCTCAAAGTACTACATAATAATATAACATATTTTGAATTAATTCCAACTATTTAATTATATGAGATATGTGTAAATATAAAAATAACTCATAAGTTAGAAATACATACATCGGTGGGAATCACTAATCGGCCCAAAGCAAGAGTATCTCGCATAAACCTCAACACGAAATACCCGCAATCTATTTGATTACGTTGTTGAGGACACTACATATGAAAAAAAAATATGGATTATAAATCCTTAGTTTTATCAAGTGTCATCACTAATATAATAAAAAATGTGGTAATTAAAAATATACCGCCACTTTAATCCATGTAATGCAGTTGGCGCCCCTCCTTGAGGTTTGGATATCTCGTTGGGCCCGAAAAGCTTGTAGGACGCTAATAAAATAAAAATGAAGCAATTAGAACAATTCACATAAACTAAGAAAATTTTTGAACATTCTCACTTACGTGTCAATTAGGACCTTCATATCCGGGTATGTTGTCCAATCATTTCCTAACGAGTCAAGATAATACACAATTTCTCGGATAGGATTGATTGCGAGCAACAACCAATGTCCACTGTAATGATTAGGCAAATGTTAGATGGTAACTTGGAAAATAATTATAATAGATGAATTTAGAATGAAATGCTAACCCGGTATTAAACGGTATAAAAAACAACTTCTCCGCATCTTTATTGTCCATGAGGATCCGAAGAACATACTCCGTCACGGTATGCGGTCTACTTAAGATTAAACCTAAGTTGACGGTCGCGGGTGCTAAGAATCCGAATGACTCGTCCAAACCATTGGGGCGCATCAATTTGTCATACAAAAACCTAATATAAAAACATCATTAACACCTCTTTTGAAACATAAAGTAAACCGGATTAACATAAAGTAAACATCATTAACATAAGTTGTTTAATTAATAAAACAAAGTAGACCGGATTTACCTAATATATGTATTGACAACGGTGACGCCGATTTCTTCATGACTAAAAACTTGCATGAAGTCTTCATTACCAATCATTTGGTCGTGATCAAAGCCGAAAATCCCTTCCTCCATATGTACAGTCCGAACACCTCCGGTCGGTATATCGGTCATCTCTAGAAATGTCCTGAGGCACGACCTATACTTGGTGGTAGGTTTTTTCCTAGCTACGGTCTTCTTAGCACCAGAACTTTTTACCCGTGCGGAGGCGTTCCTAACCTCCTTTTTTTGTTGTGCGGAGGCATTGCTAACCTCATTTTCTTGAACCTACATGTCATATAAATAGTTAGATCAAATTAAGAATGTAACAACTTCCATGAATATATGTCATATAATTGTATATTACCTCTTTTCTTGATTTGGATTTTGTGGGAGTCTATTTAACATAACCAAGGAAAATATGTAAGTAAAATTTTAAGCATAAATTTTAAACTTTGAATATACACATTAAAGTTAACATAAGTTTTAAGCATACCTCATATCCTACGCATATGAGGTTTGTCGGCCATGCAACAAACGAACCTACTGCTTCGTGCACCGTTGTTGCATCCGAATCATCGCTAGGATATGGTAATGCTGCATTCGGGTCAACTGCAATATCAACTGATACCTTCAAACATCCAGCAGGGAGCTCTCTAGTGTGGAGTAATACTCCGCTAACGTTATGCACTTTTCCCTTGCCAACCATCCGATAGTATGGTGACGACAAATACAGCTGACAATGGGAAATGCCCTAAAACCAATAATAACAAGAAATCGTTAATGTGTATATATGTCAAATACATAATTTAAGCAAATAGTTCAATTTAAGACAATTATATGTAATTACCTCTGGAATGTTCGGCTGAAAGGTACAGTTGATACTGTTTTTGTCCGAAGCATCTCTGTATACCGTTGAGGCGCTAGCCTCTCTTTCTCTCCTCAATGCATCAAGCTCAGCTTGCATGGCTTCCAATCTTGCATGAAGCTCCCGATTACTAGGAGCCTTTCCTTTTTTAACACTGAGGGAGGTCGGAGTGACTCCAAATCCCTTACCCCTCACCCGACCAGAATACTCAGGGACATCTAATGCCCGACTAAGTATGCTCTTAGTATCATCGGGAGATAGAGACTGAGATAGCTCCTCCTGAAAAATCAGATGAATACCGTATACTTGTCAAATATTTGTGTATAAAAATGTTATTCAATTAATGAAAAAATGTTATACTTACACATTTCTGGTATACGTTTAAAACTTCTTCTTGAGGAACTCCAGATTTGCCCACACGGGCTTCCTTCCACAAAACATGTGCAGGAAGAGATGTTTCTGAACTTTCCTCCTTCTGCAGCTACACATTAAGTCATACAATTTGATCAGATAAAACTAATATATGATGAACAAATTTGTTTTCGCAATTTATAAATACTTACCATGGATTGTTCTAAGCGTCCATATCCGACACGTCCTTTTCGGTACGGATATGCGGGACTTGATGCTCTTTCCCGATTTGTAGCACTTATTCTTTGAAAAGTCGGGTCTTGTCTTTTGGATTTGAAAGCTTCCCATTCTTCAGCCGATATCAAACTTTCATATTTTCTAGGTAGCTCCGCATCCACAAAATTACCATCCGCATCCTTAAGGAACTTGGATGATAAAAATGTCCGAAACCCTCTAAGAAGCTTTCCGGCCAATTTCATACAAAACCCTCTTCTTTCTTCTTCGATGTTAAAACATCGCTAAGAAAAACATACAGATTGATAGTTAGTATCGGTAATTGAAAAAACATAATTAATACCGTATAATTAAGGGCCAAATGATTGTACCTTTATCTCACTCCAAATTTTTTCTTTGGAGTCTTTCAACTCTTTATTTCTCCAATCATCACATGTAATGGGAATTTCATTCCTTACTAGTGCACCGATGAAACTAGTTAAGGTATGCCCATTAGGTTCTATAAGTTGTCCCTGGTTGTTCCAAGAGACATCTAGTATGATGCCTCGAGATCTTCCTTGGACCACCCTTCGCATTACTGTGATGCCTCTTCGAATTTCTTCTTCCGCGGATACTTTACTAACTTCCTCATGTTGGTCATCAGCCATGTCTAACCTGTAATAAACCAAGGAAACCATCAAATATCAAATATAACTTATAATCAAAACAATTGAAAACAAAAAAATAAAGAAATCATGCATTATCAGATATAACTTATAATCAAAGCAATTGAATACAAAAATATAATGAAATCATGCATTATCACATATAACTTATAATCAAAACAAATGAAAAAAAAAAATAAAGAAACCATGGATAATTTACCTAAGTCACTAACATCTCTTTCTTTTCTTTGTTGGAATATTAATCACTTGTTTCTTAGCAATGCGTACGGATGAATTGATCCAAATTCCCTCATTATGATCGTTTCTTATATATGACTCATCCGGTATAAGATCCTCAACTTCATCATTTCTATTCAACTCATTCCGTCTAATGCATGACTCATTCTCAACATCAATATCACATTGATCGACACCGCTATCATCAGTCACTTTGTTAGAGAAAAGCACTATAGACCATTTTGTACTCTTCGGGTCATTCACATAGAACACTTGTTTAGCTTGAGATGCTAGAATAAAAGGTTCATCTTTGTACCCCACCCTAGTAAGATCAACTTGCAAAAATCCAGACTTATCCATTCGTATGCCACTACTATTCACCCACTTGCAACCAAAGATGGGAATCTGAAACTTCTCGTAATCAAACACCCAAATGTGCTCAATAACTCCAAAATATGACAAATTTGCATATTTGGGGTTTAAGTCCTTCATACTTGATATATGCATTGCTTCAGCTAGCACGGTGACACCACTATTTTGCATAGTACTCTTATCATCTTGTTCTTTGGTATAAAATGTGTATCCATTAATTGAATATGCGCTATGAGAAAACACATGCAAACTTGAACCATATGCCAAACATCTCAACCTTTCTGTTACCGAAGAAGGATCTGAAGAGCGCTTCAAATAAATATGATCCTTCAACCATTGTATGAAACTTTGATTGTGCTCTATAACTATCCAATTTTCATTTCTGTTCGGATTTAACCTTCGGAGTACATCCTTGTGCATTTCAACATATGGCTCAACCTCATTATTATTGTGCAGAACATACAAATGAACTTGATCCCGTTCATCCCTTGATATTGTCACAATTTTATTCCCAATTAATTTTTTACCTTCCATTTTGTCGAAAATCTGAGCTCTGGGGAGTCCAATCGATTGAACGTTAGACAAATATTCAGTACAAAACTCAACAGCTTCTTCAACAATGTATCGTTCAACAATACAACCCTCTGGTCGACTTCGGGATTTCACGTACCCTTTTAATATTTTCATATACCGTTCAGCAGGGTACATCCATCTCATATAAGCTGGTCCACACAACTGTGTCTCTTTCACAAGATGAACAACTAAATGAACCATTATGTCAAAAAAAGACGGAGGAAAATACATTTCAAGCTCACACAAGGTAATTACAATCTCTTTTTGTAGTGTTGGTAAGATCTCGGGATCGATCACCTTACTACAAATTGACCTAAAGAAAAAACACAATTTAGTTATGGCACTTCTTACTTTTTCTGGCAAAATAGAACGTATACCTATCGGTAGAAAATGTTCCATTATAACATGGCAATCATGTGTCTTCAAATTCTTCAACTTGAGGTCTTTCATAGAAACAAGTCTTCTGATATCAGATGAGTATCCTTCTGGAACCTTAACTTCACTCAGAGACTTACACAAATTTTTTTTCTCCTTTCTAGATAAAGTAAAAGCAGCAGGTGGTAGATATGTTCGTCTTCCTTTCTTCACGGGTGCTAATTCAGTTCTCATTCCCATTTTTAACATGTCCTCCCTTGCTTTAAGGCCATCCTTAGACTTGCCTTTTATATTGAGTAATGTACCGATAACACTTTCAAATACGTTTTTTTCAATATGCATAACATCGAGAAAATGTCTCACGTACAAAGACTTCCAATATGGCAATTCAAAAAATATCGACCTTTTCTTCCACCCACCTTTCACAATCTTATGTGCAAAAGGCTTGCCAAACTCAGTACGCACATCTTTCACCTTTTCAAAAACTTGTTCACCTGACAATGCGGGTGGAGCTCTACGATGTTCGGTGTCTCCATTGAATGCTTTTCTCCACCCACGGTAGTGATGTTTAGAATGTAAGAATCTACGATGACCGAGAAACACATTCTTCTGGCAAAGTTCCAATCGAATCGTATCGGTTCCGTCTTCACAAACAGGACACGCACGTTGACCTTTAATGCTATACCCAGATAGATTCCCGTATGCTGGAAAATCATTAATTGTGCCAAACAACATCGCCCTCAAATTGAAACTTTCTTTCCTATATCCATCATAAACCTCCACACCGTTCTCCCACAAAATCTTTAAATCTTCGATCAGAGGTGTCAAGTATACGTCTATGTCATTCCCTGGTTGTTTAGGCCCAGAGATTAACATAGATAACATCATGTACTTACGCTTCATACATAGCCACGGAGGTAGGTTATAAATCATAAGAATCACAGGCCATGTGGTATGTGAGATACTTTGAAGACCATGTGGGTTCATTCCATCAGTAGATAATGCCAATCGAAGGTTTCTTGCTTCTGATCCAAACTCAGGATAATCATTATCAATCTTCGACCACTGTGGTGAATCAGCCGGATGCCGATACTTTCCATCAATAATTCTTTCATCTGCATGCCAAGTAAGATGTCTTGCATCGGTTTCACTACGAAACATGCGCCTAAATCTCGGAATTATCGGAAAATACCATAAGACTTTTGCGGGAGATAATCTTTTCTTATATCGAGACAAACCGCATTTAGGGCACTCAGTTAACATTGCATATTCGTTACGAAACAAAATGCAATCGTTAGGACAAGCATGTATCTTATCATAGCTCATGCCAATAGAGCACAACATTTTTTTTGCCTCATAGGTTCGATTAGGAAGAACATTATCATCCGGTAGCATTTCTCTCATAAGGGCCAACAACTCTGTGAAACTTTTATCCGACCATCCATTGCCCGCCTTTAAGTTGTACAACTTTAATACCGCAGAAAGTCTTGAGAATTTAGTGCAACCTTTGTACAACGGTTTCTCTGCATCGCTTACCATCCTCTCAAACATTTCAGGACAATCATGAAGATCTTCTTCCAGTGCTTCTACAATCTCTTCAACTCGATCACAATCGTATGTTTCCGTGTCTTTGTCGTATGAAGCATAGGTCGTATTACTTTTTCCACTCGATTCAACATTCTCGTTAATTTTCTCACCATGAAATATCCAACACTGATAACTTTGATCAATTCCATGCCTCAGCAAATGCGATTTCAATCCATGTGCGTCAACCTTACCAATATAACAACAACGCAAGCAAGGACAATGCATTCGTCTGGGGTTTTCAGCGTGTTGAACAGCATACTTAACGAATTCCAAAACCCCACTCTCGTACTCTTTGGTCATTCGATCGGCACAGATCCATGTTTTATCCATGGTTTTCCTACTTATTAAAGTAAACAATTAATCCAGACGAAAATACATAACTAAGGTAGTATCTTTGAACATTCAACTGGTCAAAACTATTATTCCATAGTAGTTTCAATGAACATTCAAATTGATTTCAAAATACATTCACCAAAATCCATTTAACATCCTAACTAGTATTCACCTGTCACCAAACTTTGTAGCTTGTTCTTTTCAGACTAGCATGAGTTACTAAATTGATACACTAACTACTACTTTAACTCCTATTAGCATTTCAATAACTGATTTCAAAATACACTAATAAACCTTGTCCATTCAATATTAACTAACTTACTAACTTTATTTGCCGATATCAAACATGACTAACCAACTTGCCTAAATAACTAACTGAATCACATTTCAAATTTCATAACAGTTCTACTAACAAAACTGTTCTAATTAATCTCTAACAGTCTCTGACACATAATTAACAGTTTCATAGCTAACTATCGAATCAACTCAACTAACAATCATATTATCATTAACCAACTAACTACTTTTCACTAACTTACTAACTTAACTAACATTTCAAACTAACACTTTAATTCCCTAAACACTAACTGATTCAACTTCAAAACCAACATTCAACCCTAAGGCAACAGAATAAACTTCAAAATCTCAAAATTTGGGTCATTTTATATGACTGAGTTTACCACAATGATCCTGGTTCCCTTTTTATGCTATACCTGATTTAACCGCTTAGTCAGTACTTTTAAATTATTATTTGCTGGCTTGTCTCCTGGAATTATGTTATGTAATTGATTATTTAGTACTTATCTTGCTTCTTCCAAGGACTTATACTAAACTTCTACAAAACTGCTTTTCTGTATTTGATAAGAAATGGGATTATTCACTGTCATCGATTTTCTTATGGTGTGCCTTCATTTCAGCATGTACAAAAGAGTGGTTTTTAATTCATTCCTATTTAGTAAAGAACAGTGTACTATATATGAGATGATTTGTACAGTGCGGAATTTGCATATTGATATTCTTTACCAAAAACACGAGATCTTGCACATTGGTGATACAGAAAAATACAGAAAAATATAAAATGGGGCAAGAGTTTTCACACATAATGTTCATCTATAACACATTATATAAAATCAAATATCACTCACAAACCATAAACATTCACATATGCAAGAATGAATACAATGTAGTCATTACCTCTACTTCAACATGCATGTGGTACCAAAGTTATTTAGGGTTTGAGAAAGAGACTTACCAAGGTGTGGTTATGGTGAGAAGTACGTGAGCACCGCCGGTACAGTGAGAAGGAAGGGTTTGTTTCGCTGCCGGTATAGTGAGAAGAAATACGTGAGCACCGCCGGTACCAAAGTTATTTAGGGTTTGTTTCCAGAGAGAAATACGTGAGCACGGCCGCCGAGAGTGAGAAGGTAGGGTTATTGTGTGAGTTGAGAAGAAGGTTACGGCTGATGGAGATTGAGGGGAAGAGGAAATGGCGTAAGTTTTTGAGGTGAGTGAAGAAGAGGGAAAACAAAAGAACAGAGAACGAAAGCGCTTTTGTGGTCTGAAATTTTATTTTAATAAGACCTTAGACAGCGCTTTTGTGGAAAGCGCTTTCTAAGGTATGCCTAAGACAGCGCTTTCCAAAAGCGCTTTCTAAACCCCCCCTTAGACAGCGCTTTTGGTTTTAATTTTTTTTTTAATTTAAAGACTTTAGACAGCGCTTTACCAAAAGCGTTGTCTAAAGTCTATATTTATAAGCGCTTTCTAAAAGCGCTGTCTAAGGGGGGGTCTTAGACAGCGCTTTTAGAAAGCGCTGTCTAAGACCCCCCATTAGACAGCGCTTTTATTATTTTCTTGGAACATTTTCCGTGTTTGTTTTTAATTTTAACCTTAGACAGCGCTTTCTTTTAAAAGCGCTGTCTAAGATGCGCTGTTAAAAGTCATTTTTGGCGTAGTGGTTGGGTAACCCGTAATCGAATGAGTTTGAATAATTTATAGGTTGGTTCGGTTTGAGTCAACGAATTCGTAGGTCGATCTGCAGCTATAAACACCCCTAAGTGCAAAGATGTTGAAGTGGTTTGAACCTAAAGTCCCTTAATTATTTTTTGAAATATCTATCAAACTCTTAATTAAATTCCAAATAAATCTATAAAAAAATTAATGAAAATAATTAATTATAAATTAATTTATTCTATAAAAAAATTATGAAAGGTGGACATTCAATTCAATTTTTTATAATCCTTCTGTCACAAAATAATTATTGTATTTTATAAAAATATTTGTTTCAAAATAAATATTGCACTTTAATTTTCCATACAATTTTTATCTTTCCCTTCTAATTAATACTCTTAATTTATTATTCTCCTATTTTATATTTATGGTAATCTATTTATTATTCTCCTATTTTATATTTATGATAATCTAAATTCATCAATAATAAAAAATTAATTTAATAAAAATATTATTCTCTATTTTATTTATTATAATTTTTTATTTATTTAGCGGTAATTACTAGTAATTCCCCACGAAACCTAAAATGCTTCCTTTCTCATAGATCCACTGTGTGAATCTACTTCCCTTAATTTCGCACAGGAAAACGTGCAAGATGAAGATTTAGAAGCTTGAACTCAAACATGCACTACTCTCATTTTCACATAGGTTTTGGTACTCTCCCATCACAAATGCTTGATATACTTCACATCTCGTCTTTCTTCATAAAATGCAGATGAATTGGACTTCTCAATGTCATAAACTGTTTCAGGAGAATCATGCTAAGGTATTTTCAACAAGCTTCTTCGCGTGTTTTACTTAGGTTTAATTAAGCCTCTCTGTGAAAACTTGCTCGTTTCTTCTGCAACATTATTTGAAATTAGTTTCTTGATTGTGAGCACATTGAGGCAGTGATGTTATTTTCAGCTTTTAAATCGAACAAGTGGTTGAAGTGTCTTGATATTTTGGCTAGGTGTTTCGGTATCTGTTTGAGAACACCATTTTTGTGGTTTATTCTATACAGATACTGATAATGCAGTCATGTTGAGGCTCTTCTTTTATGCCTATTGTTTGAGAAAAAGTGAATCTGAGCCTTCCTGTGAAACCCTTTCATTAGGGTTTACAAACTGGTTTAAGTATGAGGCTCTATACACTCAGAGTTAAGGTTGTTTTGAGAGTTGTTGCCTCTCTGTTGTTGTGGGAACCGATGATAGATCTCAATGGAATTTGTAAACAACTCTCTCAACACATACATACTATTGCACCCCATATGTTCCTCAATGTTAACCTTTTTTCTTTTTCTTTTTGTATAACAAGGCATTGTTATGTTCTTCATTTTCTTCTTCATCTTCTTTGATAACAAGGCAGTGATGATTTTTTTAATGATTGAATCCGATATTGGGTGAAGAGTTGTTTCGTGGCAAGGTGATTATGTGTCGGTGGAATTACATTTGTTGTACTTCACGCAGATGCTAGACTCAGCCGCTGGGAACCTCTTCTCCCGCCTGTCCGAGAAAAGGCGAATCTGAGCCTTCTTTTGTTTAACCCGCTCTCAGATTGTGTTTGGGATCCCTCTTTCTGTTCTCCTTTTTCAGCTTGGTCTACTTTTCTTTGTTTGAATTGTTTCCCAGCAAGTCAAATAGAACTATGTTAGCATTAGAGTAGTGAGAAGCATTTCTCACAACTAATTTTTTTAATGCAAATCATAAAATTGTTTATCCTTATCAGTGACTTTAGACCGTGAATGACAAAATTGTTTATCCTTACCAGTGATTTTAGACTGTGAATCTATTTTGCTTAAATTCAGAGAAGGCAATGTTGAAGAGAAAGCTAAGTATGATTCGACTCGAACATTATTGTTCCTTTCATAGAGGTTTGGTGCTTTTCGTTCTCAAATCACAAATGGTTGGTATTTCATATCTTCGATTGCATTTCATTATGTTCTTTATATTTTGGCTAAGTTCATTTTTTGCTTTGTTCAGGACATGCAAATGAATTTGACGGTTTAAATGTTAAAGACTAAGGTATATTCAATTATCTCCGTGTGTTTTATATTAGGTTAAAGTTAAACGTCTTATGTGACTTGCACATTTCTTCTATGATATGATTTATTTTGATTCTTGATAAAGGACGCAATGAGGCAATGATGTTGTTTTCAGCTTTTATATTATAGATCAAACAGGTGGATGAAGAGCCTTAGTACTGGCAAGGTGTTGTAGTATCTGTTTGAAAATACCCTTTGGTGGTTTACTCTACAGATACTTATTATGCAGCTATGTTAAGGCTCTTTTTTTTTTCTTTCTTGTTTGAGAAAAAGGTGAATCTGAGCCTTTCTATGAAACCCTGAATTTAGGGTTTTTGACTTGCTAGTTGTTAGTTTAAGTATGAGGCTCCACACTCAGAGAGATAGGGTTGTTTTGAGAGTTGTTGCCCCTTTGTGTTGTTGTGATAGCCGATGATCCATCTCAATGAAGTTTCTAAACAACTCTCATTTCATATATACTTCCTTCCTCTGTTCTTCCATGAGATTGTTTTTCTTCTTCTTTTTCTTCTTCTTTTTCTTCTTTGATAACAAGGCAATGTTTGCTGTCTTTTTCTTCTTATATAATAAGGCAGTGATAATGTTTCAGCAATTGAAGCAGACATCGGGTAAAGAGATGTTTCAGGTGAGGTGATTCTGTGCCCGTGCGAAAACACACTTGTTGTACTTTGCACAGGCGCTGTTATTGACGCAGCCCTTGGGAACCTCTTAATTCTTCTGTCTGAGAAAAAGGCGAATCTGAGCCTTCTTTTTTCTTCAGCCCCATCTCAAATTCTGTTTGGGGTCCCTCTATTGTCCTCCCCTTTTTTGTGTTTGGTTTAATTTTGTTTGTTTTCTACCAAGTAAAAAATTTAACGATGGAAGCATTAGAGTAGTGAGAAGTATTTCTCACACAACTAATTTTTTTCAATGCAACCAATATAATTTTTTATCATTATGTGTGATTTTAGACTAAAAGACAAAATTTGCATTATTTATTTATTCAACAGTCACTCCTATGTTTTCTAGTATGCTTATATTTTATTGACAGTAATTATGATTATTAAAAAGACTAATTAGATGAAGTGTTTTCCTGATATTACTTACTGTGAGACTTTATTTTGATTTTCTATGTCTCTTTCATTTACGACACTTGTCCCTTTGAGGATTGCAATCTATGTAATTTTTCCATCCTAGAATTTCTAAGCAAGAATTAAACCACATATAACATAAGAGATTAGTGTGCATTGCTCATCAAATTATATCAAGTTAACTTTTTTTTTTGTCAAACACAATATTCCTTCTTTAAAAAATACACTAAAGTCAGTACACTTCACTAAAGCTGAAGCAAGGTTAGCAAACTATAGAATCAATGACATGGTTCAGAAACATCAATGTTGGGTGAACAAGAAACACTATTGTGAAAGTAGCCTAAAAGATTGTTAGGATTCTCAAGGCATGCCGGTGTTGCTGAGCTCTCCATCTTATGTATATGAATGGACATGACATGATAACTTTGTCTGACTACTATTATGGTTGCAACAGGGAAAGGATCATTGAAATAACAAAGGCTCTCAACCTAGTGAAACAAATTGTACTATGACCTATATATGTACACCATGCAAAGTCCCTAATTTCTAATGCTGCACACATGGCAGCAGTACACCATGCAACATCCCTAATTTCTAATGCTGCACAGATGGAAGCAGTATGCCATTCTTAATTCCTAATGCTGTACAGACTCATGGAAGCAGTACACCATTCTAAATTCCTAATGCTGTACATCATTTGAAGTCTTTTTGGAGTCATGTTTTCATTTGAAGCGATTTTGTTTATTGATTCATACTTGGATTGATTTAGCTATGCCTGTACATGGTGGAAAGATAAATACTAAGAAGGAATAGGCACTTAACTCTTGAGAAAATTATAACATAACAAGCCATGATTATCAATCAGTATTTATTTATTTATATTTAAATATTTAAAAGAGGGCTTGGAACTCTTCTATCCCAAATGGTTAGTAGTTTATTTCTTCTCTTTTCATTTTGCGGTGTTTTGTTTTACTAAGTGCATTTTTCTTTGATCTAAATGCAGATGAATTGGAGGTTTTTGATGTTTAAATAGTTTCAGGCGAAGCATGCCACACCTGTTCTGATTACACTTCTGAGGTATTTTTAACATGCTCTCTTTTATATTTTAGGAATTTTCTGTTTTTGCACTTGTTAAACCTATGGCTTGCACATTCGACGATATCTTATTATTTTATAAGTTGCTCGGTAGAGGATACTTATAAGCATGGTACTATGGAACACACCACCATTTTCTGTGAAACAGATATCTACTCTACTTGGTTTCTTTGAAAATAGTTTATTGTACTCAAACTATCATTTCAGTGATATGATTTTTTGATTTCTTGAACTACTTTTCTTTATAGAGGACACACAAGGCAGTGATGTTGTTTTCAGCTTTTAAATCAGACAACAGGCTGAAGAGCCTTATTACTGGCAAGGTGTTTCAGTATATGTTTGAAAATACCATTGTGGTGCATTCTACATATACTGGCAACGCAGCCATGGTGATGCTCTTCTCTTCTGCCTCTTGTTTGATAAAAGGTGAATCTGAGCCTTCGTCTAAAACCCTGCAACTAGGGTTTACACACTCATTAGTCGTTAGTTTAAGTATGAGGCTCCATACTCAGAGATAAGGTTGTTTTGAGAGCTGTTGCCACTCTGAGTTACTGAGCCAATGATCTTTCTCAGTGAAATTTGCTAACAGCTCTTCATACATACACACATACATATATACATACTCCCTCCGTTTCAATTATTTACTTCTTTTTCTTCTTCTTCTTCCATCTCCTCTCGGACAACAAGGCAGTGATGTTTTCAACAATTGAATCAGACATGAGTGAAGATCTGTTTCCAGGCATGGTGACTCTGTGTCTGTGTAATCCTCTTTGGGTTCTTTGCACAGATACTGTTGACGCAGCCTTTGCAAACTTCCTCTTCTGTTTGAGAAAAGGCGAATCTGAGCCTCCTTCAACCCTAACTCAAATTGTGTTTGGGTCCATTTCTTTTTTCCGTTTAGTTGAATTTTGTTTGTTTCCCACTGAGTCAAATTTAACAATGGAAACATAACAAGAACTTGTCACACAATTTTTTTGCTGCAGTTCATAAAATATTTTTCCTTTACTGCTTTTAAATCGCGACTCAGAAGTGTAACTGGCACATATTACTACTCTGTTCATTCTGCCTATACTTTTGGTTTTGCATACATTTTATTGACAGTGATATGAAGTTGCACATATAGTAGGTTTTTTTCTTCAGTTTTCGTGCTTTTTAATGGTGTTTTTTGCATAATATGAAAAATGGAAGTAATTGCTGATATAGTTTCTAATGTGAGACTTCATTTTATTTTCCATGTCCCTTTCATTGCAGAATGTTCCTTTGAGGATTGAGGCCTTCACACCTTACCAAAACTTTAAGAAATAAATTTGAAAAAACAAGTAAATGACTCGTGGAGCATACAACTTAGCTATTTGATTTTATAGCAAAAGAGAAAATGGCTCATTGAAGACTCTATACATACATACATGGAAGTCAATTTAATGATTTAAATGACATGGATTGTTAAACTATATCTTTGAGATATGTTCAAATATTGGAGGAACTGCCTCCCATTTAAAGCTGAAATGGATCTAGATTCTTCTGTTCTATGCCACCAATTTATTGGTCTAATATGTAGTATTTCTGTTAAGTGTTTGGCAACCCCATTTATATGTGACATTGAATACAAGGTTCTAGTTTCACTTTCAGCCTCAAATGGGAGGCAGTTTCTCCAAAAAATTGAACCATATTTAACACCAGAAATTATATAAAGTTAACTTTATTTTTGGTCGAATGCAAATTCTTCATGGAAAAACACACGAATGGGTACGCTTCAGGAAAGCTGAAGCAAGGTTAGCAAATGATAGGATTCATGAAGTTCAGTAGCTTCAGTACTGGGTGAACTAGAGACTCCATTATGTTTCCTAGGTTTAGTTATTGACCTAGAAGATTATTAGGCTTCCAAAGGTGAGGGAACGATGTTGAGCACTCCATGTTGTATTTATGAATGGATATAGCTTTCTCAGGTTGCTGTAAAGGTTGCAGGGAAGAATTCATTGAAAGAACAAAAAATGACATCGGCAGCTTTGACTCTCAACTTGGTAAAACAAATTGTACTGTACTTAAAATTACAATATCCTGCTTTTTTTGAAACTCTGTATGCATACCAATTCTACTTCTGCACACATGATTGTATCTGATATGAACTATAGTCTGGACCCAATTTCCTCACACTACTTGGTTTCATGCTAAATGCTGTCTAAGAATTCTAATGTTAGAATTTATTCTACTCAAACAATTGAGTTATTCTTGAAATGAATACTCTGAGTAGTAAAGGGCACTTCCTGACAAAACTTTACACTGCTACTCTTAGATATCAAGTAGTGTTTTGCAATTGGACACCTCCGTAATCCTTCCCAAATCTACTTTGTGATGTTTTGCAATTGTGTACCAAAACTGAAACCGGCTTATCCACATTAATTCAATAGGTATAGAAGGAGCAACTTAAAATTTTCACAAGTCATCCAAGCCCAATACTCAAAGCAACCCAAAATGCTTCATTTCACTCGAGGCCTACCTTTCCCCATTCAAAGCAAATGCCACAATCTATTTTGCGTAAATTGCAAGAGAGGAGTGCCGTAGAGGAAGTGGTGGATGGTTGAGCCTGAATATTACTGTCCCTGTCATAGCAAGACTGTTGTTTTTAAAGATATACTTATAGATAAAACTTGAGGATCTGGTACTCCCCTTATCTAATATCTACAATGATTAGTTTTTTATAACTTATGTATTTTTTTTCATTTTGTGGTGGTTTGCAACTGTTTGGCCAAGTGCTGGTTTCATATAATGCGCTTCATATGTTCTATATAATAGCTTATCACCATCAAATTTTGCTTTAGCACTTTTTAAACTTCTAGGTGGTGTTGACATTTTATCTGTGATTTGGTTTGTTTCGGTTAGAATGCAAGATTTAAACATAATATAGAATACTCAATGAAGCTGTGATGTTTTTCAGCTTTTAGAACAGAGAAGAGGTTGAAGAGCCTTGGTACTGGCAAGGTGTTTCAGAATATCTGTTTGAAATCACTATTGCTGTGGTTTCTTCTACAGACATGTTAACGCAGCCATGGTGAGGCTTTTCTCTTCTGCCTCTTGTTTGAGAAAAGGTGAATCTGAGCCTTCCTATGAAAACCTGCAGTTTATACTCAGTTAAGTATGAGGCTCACACTCAGAGAGTTAAGGGTGTCTTGAGAGCCGTTGCCCCTCTGAGTTTTCATGCAAGCCAATGATCCTTAGTGAAATTTTGCAAACAGCTCTCCACACACAAACACACTCACTCACATTATTGCCTGATCATAATCATCTGCTTCTGTTTCTGTTTTCTCCACAGCTTTTGTTTCTTCTTCTTCTTGGATAACTAGGCAGTGATGATGCTTTTAGCAATTTAATTAGATATTGAGTGAAGAGTTGTTTCCTGGCAAGGTGACTCTGTCTGTGTGAAATTGCTCTTGTGGATATTTGCACAGTTGATGTTGGCAGCCTTTGCAAACCTCTTCTCTCTTGTATCTGAAAAAAGGCGAATCTGAGCCTCTTTTGTTTTAAACCCTAACTTAAATTGTTCTGAGACTTTGTTTCCTCTTTTTCTTTCTATTTATTGAATTTTATTTATTTATAATCATGAAGTTTCTCAATGCAAACCCGGACATTAATTTTCTGTTTACTTTTTGATTGCCACTGAAAGATAATATTGACACATTACTCCTCCTTATTCAACTCTATCACACCCAAGCTTTCTGCCATTGCATATATTTAATTTGTGAAGATTGTGAGATTGCAACTTGTGATTGTTTTCTTCAGTTCATACGCCCATATAATTGTTTTTTAGTGATGTTTTTTGTCGTTGCATAATATGCCAGTTCAGAATAAAATGTGTTATTACATGAGACTTTATTCTGGTTTTTCATGCCCCTTGTGCATGGAGGCTTTCACTTTTTATTTTAGAATTTTTAAGCAAGAATTTTAAAATGACCCATGTCACATACTATCTAGTTTTGTAACAAAATTGAAATTGACTCATTGTAAATTTTTCCTGGAAACACTTGGCGTGGTTTGTTTTGTTACATGTGTGAGAGAAGTGGTTCAAATTTAAAGTTGAAAGCCGAACCATATACTTCTATTAATTACAAGAGAATATTGAACAACAGTGTTTTATTTATAAATGTACAAGATCACATTTTGAGGTTGCTAATAAGTTGCAGCAAGGAAAAAAGATAATTGAAATACCTTAACTATCCTTAGACAAAGGGAATTGTTTCTCCTACTCTAAGTGGTGTAGAGCTATTGGATAGAAACTCAAAAATACCTCTCAAATTTAAAATGTATTTATAGATGCATCTCATATACATCAATAAGGGTGGTAAAATGGGTTGTCTGTCCTGCCTAAAGCCTAGGGGTGTGCAAAAATATGCTTAACCAAACTATATTACTAAATTGAATTGCATTGCACCAGAAAATAATTGAACCACTTGAATGGTTAATGAACTGAACCATTTAAATTAAACAATTAGAATTCAGTTTAAAATCGGTTCATAACCAGTTTTCTTTTATAAATTGTTTTAATTATAAAATATATTTTTTTTATAAAAAAAATAAAAAATTATTGAGAGTGAAAATAAAAAAAAATGGAAATTAAAAATATTTATAATTATATATAGTTTTTTAGAAAAAAAATCTGAAAATAAAATATTTTGTATTCCACAAAATAAAAAATATTTTTTTTTTGAAAATAAATATTTTTATTCATTAAAAAAATATAATCTAATTTGAAATAAAAAAAATAGAAAAATAAAAAATTATTGTTTTTTGAAATAAAAAAATTCTGAAAAAATTTGTTTTTTTTGAAAAATAAAAATTTTAGAATAAAAAAAATTTTGTAGTGAAATTTTTTCACAAATATTTAAAATTTATTATTCTGAAATTTTTTATATAGAAAAAAAATATAAATTTTTATTTTTCAGAAAAAAAAATTAAAAAAAAATTCTTATGGATTCTTTTTCTCGAAAAATTAAACTTAAAATGATCTTTTTTAAAATTATTTTTTGCATGAAATTTTAAAAAAAATTATTTCGATTTTTTTCTGAAAAATAAAAAATTTAATTTAACTCTAATAAATAAAATATTTTTTTTAATAATAAATATTTTCAAATATTATATATATATATTTAATTAATTATTTTTTATGAAATTAAAAAACTTGATTTTAAAAGAGTTCAAATTATAAAATTGGTTTATAATTGCAAACTGATTATAAACTAGTTTATAAATACAAACTGGTTATAAACTAGTTTTAAACTGAATTGAAACCATTTTAGCAGTTAACTCCATTTTTTTTAAATGGTTATTATAAACTGAACTATAAATGTGGTTTGGTTCAATGCAGTTTATGAACCATGAACACCCCTACTAGTAAAGCCTGCCAAAAAAGAAGTGGGATTGGGGCAGACATGTCCGCCAAGTTGAAATGGACACGAAAATCTAGTTCCCCAACTTATTTTATTTTATTTTCATTTTTTAAAGAAATTAAAAGCTATTTTTTTTACATTTCCATAAGAAAGTATCAAACCAACAATTAGAAAGTATAAATGACAAAAGACTAAAATCATTAAAGTATTACCCTTCAATCAAAAATAGAACCTTCAATAAGTATTTATCTAAAATAGAAGTAGAACCATCAACAAGTATTAACTTTTAAATTTCAACCAATCAAAATAAATATTAAGTTAAACCATCAAGCAACCATTAACTTTTAACCATCAAGCAACCAAAGTTTAAGCTCAACCAACCAAAACTATAATAAGTATTAAGTACAATATCAAAGTTTAAGTTCAACAAATCAAAACCATAATATCATTACCTAACAAAATAAGAGTGAAGTATTTTAAAACTAAATTTTAATCACTAAGGTCAAAAATATTAGATGCACTCTTAGAACAAGTTGGATCTTCTTTTTCATCTTCATTGTCATCATCATTTCCATTTATATTATAAAACAATGAAATAAATTAAATGGTTAGAAAAAACATATTAAAAAAATAGTAGATAATTATATTCATACTAAAAATAATTACCATCATCAAAGGCATGCAATCAATTGCAAGAACAAAGCAATGCTTCAACATTTTCAGACAATAGTCGACTTCTATACTTGTTAAGCACTTTAGAACCAATACTAAAGGAAGATTTGGATGCAACAGTGGTAATAGGAATGCTTAACAAGTCTCGAGCCATTACTGAAAGTTAGGGAAATTTATGTCCAGTGTTCTTCCACCATTGTAGTACATCCAAATATTTTGTGTAATCATTTCTTTTAGTTGTACTAGATTGTTGAATCACAACTCTTAATTCACAACCGCTCTTTGATTTATCCGAAGGAAAAGGTCAAAAGAGGAAAAACCTATTCTTGCATCGTAAGCACAAGGCGGGGAGATACCTAGGTAAGGGGTTGTTTAAGCTTAGGGAAGGTACTAGCACCCTAAACTTCTGTAGTACTCTACAGGAACCTTTTGTTTATTGTATGTCTTTTTATTCTTATTATCTGTTTGGAATATGTACTGAGCTAAAGGATAAAGTGACCTAAAAGAGACCTAAGGGTTAGTCCTAAGTTTACTCGGCAAGACGTCGCATCTTGTGCCTACATATCCTGACGGGAATGGAATCAGAGTAATTGTAGTTCCCCTTGAAAGAAAGGCTAGAAACTTCTTGACTGTGGTCAAGGTTTAGATGGGGCATAAGCATTTCTTAAGGAAACGCTTACGTGGAGCGTTGAAACTCCTATTTCTACGTTGAGGCGTTGAATTGAAATTAGGGCTAAAATTAGGGATTCCACGGCGGGAAACCCTAAGGCAGAGTACGACGACTCTTTGACCTAATGCTAGGGTAAAGGGCGTTTTCGTCCACGGCGGGACGCCTAGGCTATTGAGGTTTTGGAAACGGTCAAGGGTTTGAAAAGGGTCAAAATTTAGGGTTATTGACTCGGCGGTCACACTGCTAAACCTAATTCCTTCGGAGGGCAAGACGGTAAAAACATGCAAGCAACAGAATTATTACATGGCAGGCATAAAAAATATGAAAATAAAGCAAACAGTAAAGGAAAGCATCGCGACCACTCGCGTAAATTACAAATCCCCAAAAATGTGAAATAAAATAAACCGCGACCATGGCCTCGCATAAATTACATCCATGGAACAAAAACGAACAAATGAAATAGTAATGATAAACTGAAACAAACAAATTAACGGGGTTAGACGAAAATAAAACGACTAAGTCAAAACTGAATTTTTGAGATTTTTCTTTGTTGAAAAGAAAAGTTATTATATATTTTTTTATATTTTTGATAAGGAAGGGTTATTTTAAAACTAATGCCTTTTTTCTAAAAAAAATTGTTTTAATTTGAAAGATTTTTTTTTTGATTAAGAAAAGAACTTATTTTTAACTTTTGTGGTAAATAAATAAAAACAAATTAATCTAAATATTAAAAAAAACGGTGCTATTATTATCCTTTTTTAAACGGTGGAGAATGATAAATACAAATTATAAATTATGTACCTATCTTTTAAAACAAATTAATTATAGACTATGAATAAAAACAAATTAATCTAAATAACAAAAACAAGCTTGATTATAAATTATGTACCTAGCTTTTTTTAACAAAGGAAATTTGGTACGTAAAAGTTATATATAAAAAAAATCTTACTTAATAGCAATTATTAACATTACAAATTTTATTAATTAGAAGTTATTAGAAAACTTTTCAATTTACTATGTTAATAATTAGAAGTTATTAGAAAACTTACTTAATTAGAAGTTATTAGAAAACTTTTTATTTAAAACAATTACTAATACCAATTTACCAAAACCCAACAGACAAGATAAACGTGAAAAGAGAAAAGTCATTTGGCTTTGTGCTTGCTGCTAGGGTTTGTCAATCCTTTCTCTTTCTCTCCTTATACCGACGGCGGCCATTGTTGCATGCTCCATGTTTCCTTCTTCTATCCTACACATCTTCTTCTTAAACCTGAAATGCACACATCAGAGCAAAACGATTTACGGTGATAAAATCCTACCTGTACGCGTTTGTTATTGACGGTGTTTGTTGAGGTTCGTTAGCCGATGATGTTTTGCGACTGAGGCGTTGCTCGATGACGGTAATGGGTCCCGGTGGTAGTGGCAATCAGAAGGATCCACTGCCGCCACAAGTTCCCGATGTTGATCCGTTACGACGAGGCTTCGGTTCTGGCTTCCCCTCCTTCTCTTCGGATTTCGGATCCCTCCTAATATTTATATCCCCCTCGAATCCACTGTGGGCTTTGATTTTTCATGATTTCCGCTGAAGTTGTTGCTAGATTTGTTGAGGTATTTTCGGAACAGATTATTAATGAGTTTTTGACTGAACGACTTTGTTATATTGTTGTTGTGCTTTTGGATCCGGATTTTACGTTTATTGATTTTATTTCGGATTTGCTGGCTGATATTGTTTTGGATTGTTGAACGGATCCAGTGGATTTGAAAACTTGTTAATTAAACCGGTTCGATGGACTGGCTTTCTGAACTGTTTTTCTGAACTAGTTTCTGAATTGGTTTTGTTTGAACTATTTCAGCTTGTTGGACTTTTTGTTGGAATTGTGTTTTTTCATAGGATGATTGGAGTTAAGGTCCCATTTGGGGCAAACCGTCCTCCTGAGAAAAATCACTTCTCAAACCGGCTTTTCAAATAAGCTCTTTTTTGTATAATCTCTTTTTGGCCAAGCAATCTCAAAATGCAGTTTTCCTCTCAAACCGGCTTTTCAAATAAGCTCTTTTTTGTATAATCTCTTTTTGGCCAAGCAATCTCAAAATGCAGTTTTCCTCTTCCTCTTTCGGTGCCTTTCGATAAGAACAAACATCTGCCCTGTTCTGGCCGAGGTCGCGAACGGGACATCCGATGATGATATCTCTGAGGGTGTCAAATTAACCGATTCAATTTCCTTGTTTTGCTCATTTTGCAGGTTTGAAGATATGTCGGAAAAGTCGGAGAATCGGAGCGAATAGACATCGGACAGTATAGTAACTTAAGAATTTTATGATTCCTTTTGTAGAAAATGTACTTATTATTTTTGTAATTTTATGTATTATTATTTTTGTGTAAAGAATTAATAAAAATTCCTTATTTTTGTGGAAAATTATTATTATGATTATGCAAAACAAAATGAAAACCACTGCATATGCTGTTTGTTTAATGTTGGAAATAGAATTAAAATAAAACTATGAAATAAAGTTATATTTTTTTTTTTAAATGAAGTTATCTAAAATGAAATGAAAACTTAAACGGGATTAGTTATTTTAAAATGAAATAAAACTTAAAATGAGATGATCTATTTTTTTAAAATGAAATGAAATATAAAATAGAATTAAATAAAATTAATTTAAAACAAAATGACGGTACAATGCAATATGGTTATCCGGCTAAGCTTCCGACACCATTTCCGATTAAAATCTCCCAACCAGATCAAACAAACCAAAGTTCCTGATTACAACTCAAAATTCAAACTTGACGGCCGGATGTAAACAAATGACCGTTTTGCCCTTCATAAGCTAAAGAGCGCACCACGCGATATTTCCTGCAAAAATCAACCAACTACAAGAACTTGTTAGTAATTAGTTAAATGCAAAAATGCAACAGAACGCGAGATGGTTCGACTAATCTTAGGGCAAAATTTGGGGTGTTACAGTTGCCCCTATTTAAATAACTTCACCGAATGATTTGAGCGACGTAGGCTCGAGAAATCATGGTGAAAGGGATTTAAATATAGATAACCGAAAATTTTGCCCTTAGATGCGGCGATATGCACTGCTAGGGACAAAACGGAATAGAATAATCCTGACCATGCTATGATGCGTATGATGCGGATGATGGAATGATAAATGCAATGATACAGACGATACGACGACACAGGGGACAAACGCAATGAACGAACCACACTGGGGAATATGACGCACTAGGGAAACAGCGTGACACGGGGAATTCTAAAGATGATGGTCAATTGGTGCGAGCGCGACCAACCGTCACTTTTAGAAAGGGAATGGTAAAACGGGATCCTCAATGGAGATGGCACCGATGGAACGGCCTCCGCTGGGGAATATCTGAGAGTAAATGATCAACAGGTTCAGGTGTGACCGGCTGATAGTCTAGGGTAAAAAAGTAGGATCGGCACGACTGTAGGATCGATTAACAAGATGCTGGGGCATTGAGCAAAGCATAACCTCCGAGCTTCTGGAAACTCTCCCTCGTGACAGGATCAAACGGAATTTTTAGGAATCCGTAGGAAATATACGGGGTAAAACCGGTTGTATGCCAAAATAAATGGACTTTAATGGGAAATGCCCTAATAAGCTTTCTCGAGAGAGAACTGCCACTTATCGTTGGAAGGGACTTATATGCCAAACTACATAAGCTTTCCAATGAAGAGGTTGTTGCTTATTTGTGGATAATAGATGAAAAATTGATTGATTGATGAGCTCCGCTGGAGGGAATTGTCACTCATCTGATAAATAAACCTCTTCATATCTAAGGTCGGCGCCCGGAATACGATTCAGATTCTTCTTTTACTAAAGGATAAAATGGACTTCTTCATACTTCAAGGTCGGCACCCTGAACATGATCCCGCTCCTTCTTTTACTAAAGGATAAAATGGTCCACGGCGGGAGGCCCAAGAATGAGTACGACGACTCCACGTTTTGAAGTTTAGGAAAAGATATGTCCACAGCGGGACACCCAAGCATGAGTGCGGCGACTCACCTTCTCAAGGTTTAGGAAAGGATATGTCCACAGCGGGACACCCAAGCATGAGTGCGACTCACCTTCTCAAGGTTTAGGAAAGGATATGTCCACGACGGGATGCTCAAGAATGAGTGCGGCGACTCAACGTCTTAAGGTTTGATGTAGGTGATACGCTCCTCGGCTGGGAACTGTCGCTTGTCTGCAAAGGATTGTAAATGATTTCCTTGAAAGATAGTGCAAAATAAATGCACGTCCAGGTAGGTTCAGTGACCGACAGGACCGAAGTTCGATCTAGAACTGGGCTAGAAAGACTCCATTGGGGAAATAACCTCAAATGGGGATTATCTTATCCTAACACGGAAAGATAGCTGAAATAACCATCGTCCACAAGGGTTGAACTCTGTGGCGATTAGCTGGAAATAAATAGTATTTTATGCTTAGGCTGACGATCTACTTGGAGAGAGCGGACTAACCTAGTTACTCGGAGGTAACGACAAAGGATGACGATAAATAGCAAACATGCTAATGCGCATGCCAAAGTGTATACTACTGTGTATGTAAATGTGTATGAAAAAGTCATGCAATGAGTATGCCATGCTTAGGCTCATGCGTATGCTGACCAAACCGACGAGCGGAGGACCTGAGATGAAATAAGCATTTCGACGGGAATATTCGGGGACCTCTGCAATAGTACCCCTCTCAGGGGATAAGAAGAGTTGATGGGAGAACCGAATCTGGCTTCAAAATATAACTTCCCTGGGGAGAGAATATCATGACTTCCACTGGGGATCTTTGACCTATGCATGAGGATACGATGTCAGGACTATCCGTGGGGGATAACTGTCATGAACCATAGTCAGCCAAAGAACTCTTAGGATCAGAGACTTCCGGGGATAAATATCCGCTTCGCGGGGACGATATGGAATTAGGCAACTTCATGGAGACAACGTAGCAACTTCCTGGGAATAGTACCTCGGCTTCCTACTGGGGAGAATTCAACAGACATTCCTGGGGGAAGTATTCCTAAGGCAAGTAAGGCAATTCTACTGAAGAACAGATGATCCCATTGAGGATGGGCCTTCCAGAATAGATATCACTTGGAGGATACCGGGGATATCTCTGCAGTCTTGAGAGTCACTGGGGGTTATCGAATGAATCACAAAAGTGTTGTCAACTTAAAATCTCGCTGGGGACTGTCTCTGGGAATATGATGGTAATGATCAAATGCTTATGCAACACCGAGACTTACCGGGGAGCGAAGAGATCCTTCACAAATTTCCATGAGTCAAAGTAAATTTCGTTTCCAAATGTATTTCTGAGAAAATTATTTTGGTTTTGAAAACACTTTTCACGTTCAAATTTTACTAACAAAAGCAAATTGCATAACAAAATAAAACGGAGATAATGTGAACAAGGAAACTGAATATCAAAAGGTCCATTTTATTGAAGAATGGTAACTTGCTAAAGGCATAGCTCCATGGAAAATTACAATTTTAAATTGGCAATATGGGAAAGGTTACATTGAATCCAACGACCTACTATCCCTAATGACTAAGACTACCCAAAACCTTGCTCATGAAGAGAGTGATTGGATTTGAAGTGGACTTCTGTAAATGTATCTGCGATGTTTGGTGTCGTCCGATGCAGTGAAATGCCATGTCCCTAACTTTTGCCTGGACTGCCCTTTCGGGTTTTCAATCCACCGGGACGCTCATTTTTGCCTAAGTCGCCCTTTCGGGTTTTCAACTTAGCGAGCCATAGTATTTTTTTTATTTTCTTTAGGCATAATATTTTCGGACTGCATCGGAGTTCATAGGATGTGCGAGCTCTTCTCCATCCATTGTTGTAAGAATTAGCGATCCTCCGGAGAAGACTGTCTTAACAACAAATGGACCGTCGTAATTGGGCATCCACTTCCCGCGCATGTCCTTGTGAACTGGCAAGATCTTCTTGAGTACAAGTTCTCCTTGTTGAAACTCACGGATTCAGACTTTCTTGTTGAAGGCTCTCTTCATCCGTTTCTGGTATAGCTGACCATGGCACATAGCCGTCAAACGCTTCTCGTCGATGAGGTTTAGCTGGTCGAACCTGTCTTGAACCCACTCGGCTTCATCTAGCTTGGCTTCCCTCAATACCTTTAAGGAAGGTAGCTCAACTTCAATGGGGAGGACGGCATCCATTCCATATACTAGTGAGAAAGGTGTTGCCCCTGTTGAAGTCCTAACAGTAGTTCTGTATCCATGCAAAGCGAATGGTAACATCTCATGCCAATCCTTGTAAGTCTTAACCATCTTTTGTAGGATCTTTTTGATGTTCTTGTTCGCAGCTTCAACAGCTCCATTCATCTTAGGACGGTATGGAGAAGAATTATGATGTGCAATCTTGAAGGTATCACACAACTCCTTCATAGTCTTATTGTTCAAATTGGTACCATTGTCAGTTATGATCCAACTTGGAACTCCATAACGACAAATAATTTCTTTCCTGATGAAGCGGACAACCACCTGTTTGGTCACATTGGCGTAGGAAGCAGCTTCTACCCACTTGGTGAAATAGTCAATAGCAACTAGGATGAACCGATGACCATTGGAAGCTTTTGGCTCAATTGCCCCAATCATGTCAATGCCCCACATGGAGAAAGGCCACGGTGAAGTCAGAACGTTCAACGGTGCAGGAGGAACATGCATTTTGTCAGCGTAGATTTGGCACTTGGGACACTTCCGGGCGTATTGGATACAGTCAGACTCCATCGTTAACCAGTAATATCCAGCTCTTAACATCTTTTTAGACATCGCATAACCATTGGCATGAGTCCCGAAGGTTCCCTCATGAATCTCCTGAAGTAACATGTCTGCTTCATGCTTGTCAACACATCTGAGCAAAACCATGTCGTAACTTCTTTTGTATAACACATCATTGCTGATGAAGAAACGGGATGCCAGTCTTCTCAATGTCTTCTTGTCAAGACAGGAAGCACCCTCGGGATACTCCTGTTTGAGCACATAATTCTTAATATCATGAAACCATGGCTTTTCATCCACCTCGTTTTCTTCGACCACCTGACAGTACGCGGGCTCGGTCCTGCGTTCAATTCGAATGAGAGGTGCTTCATTGACCAATTTGACCTTCCACATGGATGCTAACATGGCTAAAGCATCAGCCACATGATTCTCAGATCTCGGAACATGTTCGAACTTGATCTCGTCAAAATACTTAATCAACTCGATGATGTAGGCTCTATAAGGGATTAAATTCTCGTGCTTCGTCTCCCATTTACCCTTTACTTGATAAATAACCAAGGCTGAATCTCCACTTACCTTGAGAAGTTTGATTCGGAGGTCGATAGCTGCTTCAAGGCCAAGAATGCATGCTTCATACTCTGCGATATTGTTTGTACATTCAAAGTCTAACCTTGCTGTAAAAGGGGTGAACCCACCTTTCGGATTCATCAGAACTGCGTCTATACCATGCCCATTGTAATTTGAAAAACCATCAAACATCATCCTCCACCAGAGACCCGGTTTCGGACCTTCCTCAGGACCTGGCTCTTCATAATCTCTCTTTATCAATAGGATGTCTTCATCAGGAAAGTCGAACTTGAGAGGCTCATAATCTTCTACGGGCTGATCTGTCAGATAATCTGATAAAATACTTCCTTTGATAGCTTTCTGCGGTACGTACTGGATGTCATATTCCGATAGCAACATGTGCCAACGGGCAAGCCTCCCCGTCTGAGCCGGCTTTTCGAAAATGTACTTTATTGGATCCATCTTCGAAATCAATAATGTGGTATGACAAATCATGTACTGCCGGAGACGTCTAGCAGCCCATGCTAGCGCACAACAAGTCTTCTCCAAGAGTGAATATCTGTTTTCACAATCAGTGAACTTCTTACTTAGATAGTATATGGCATGTTCCTTCCTTCCAGTCTCATCATGTTGCCCAAGTACGCAACCCATAGACTTCTCAAGAACGGTAAGGTACATGAACAATGGTCTTCCAGGAATAGGAGGGATTAAGATAGGAGGCTCTTGCAAGTAATCCTTGATCTTTTCAAACGCCCGCTGACAGTCAGGATTCCAATCAATAGTCTGGCCTTTGCATAGCAACTTGAAGATCGGTTCACAAGTAGCAGTCAAATTAGAGATAAACCTGGAAATATAGTTTAAACGCCCCAGAAAACATCTGACTTGTGTTTCAGTCTGCGGAGCTGGCATGTCTCGAATGGCTCGGACTTTATCAGGGTCTACTTCAATTCCTCGCTGACTGACAATAAAACCAAGTAGTTTTCCAGATCGAATACCAAAGGTACACTTAGCGGGATTCAACTTCAACTGGTACTTTCTGAGTCGTTCAAATAACTTTATCAAATGATCCAAATGGTCCTCTTCGTTTCGAGATTCAGCGATCATATCATCCACATAAACTTCAATTTCTTTGTGCATCATGTCATGGAAGAGGGCAGTCATGGCCCGCTGATAGGTTGCCCCTGCGTTCTTCAAACCGAAAGGCATAACTTTGTAGCAGAAGGTCCCCCAAGGGGTAATAAATGTAGTCTTTTCTCGGTCGGCTGGATCCATCTTGATCTGATTATAACCGGAGAAACCATCCATAAATGAGAAAACCGCAAAACTAGCTGTATTGTCGACAAGGGTATCAATATGAGGCAATGGGAAATCGTCTTTTGGACTAGCTTTGTTCAGATCCCTGTAGTCTACGCACATTCTGACCTTACCGTCCTTTTTGGGCACTGGAACAATGTTGGCAACCCAATCAGGATATTTTGCAACTGCCAGGAAACCCGCATCCAACTGTTTCTTAACCTCATCTCGAATATTCAAAGCCATGTCAGGTCTCGTTCTTCGAAGTTTCTGTTTGACAGGAGGACATTCTGGCTTAAGCGGTAGTTTGTGAACTACAATATCTGTGTCTAAACCTGGCATATCTTGATACGACCATGCGAACACATCAATGTATTCCTTCAAAAGCTTTATCAACCCTTGCTTGATCTCAGCCCCAAGCATTGTACCAACCTTGACCTCTTTCTTGTCCTCGTCTGTGCCAAGATTAACCAAATCTACCTGCTCCTTATCTGGTTGAAGTTCCGTGTACTCGTACTCGACCAACTTTGTCAGTTTAGTGGGTACTTCAGAATCTTCCTCACCCTCATCTTCAGCTTGATAAATGGGTGAATCCCAATCAGGAGAGACAATATCGTCATTGGATTCAACAAGGTTTGTAATGTCACTGCATGTTGAAAGGCTTATTTTATTAAATGTTTAATGAAAATGAGAGAAGTGAAAATGTATTTTAGTTTGTTTTTGAAAAGATTGCCAATTTCATTTTTAAAGGTGAAAAAAAAAACCACTGGAACAACTTGGAACAGAACAAAATGCATTTATTAATAATTGTTTGAAATGAAAGGTGGCCCTACAACGCGATCCAATAGCCTGGGGCAGAGCTAATGGATTTGAAAACACAAATGAAAAATTAAATTACTTTGACACTGGAAAAATAACAGGAATCTCTATAGCCTCCCAGTTGCTCAATGTTGCACTACTCTTGAACACCAGGTTGCTTAAATCGTCATCTTCATCACCATCGCTGACGGCATTAACTTGAAAACCTCCGCTGATAAACACTTCTTGGTAAATCTTCGGACGCCCTTCGACATTTGTAGAAGCTTTATCATGAGTTGGTCTGTAACCCAACCCGTGGCGATCAGTTTTGGTCTTGACGTTGATTATCTCTCCCCAACCTTCAGGAATGCCCCTGTCAATTGTTGATCTGGTACTCTTTAAGGATGAAAAAGATGGATTACTCTGGCCTTCCACAGTCTCTTCGACCTCCACTAACACAGCATTGGCGATCTCAAGTGCTTGGAAAGAAGTTTCCAACGCGTCTTCATCGGCCTCAATATAACGGAACGAAGATAAATTACTGACCATTAAATCCTCCTCACCGTGAATAATCACCAGCTTATCATCAACTACAAACTTCATCTTTTGGTGCAAGGTAGAAGTCACATCCCCAACAGCATGGATCCAAGGTCTTCCAAGTAGACAGCTGTAATTGGGATTGATATCCATGACTTGGAAAGTGATATTGAAAACATGCGGACCAATCAGAATTGGAAGTTCCACTTCTCCAATCACAGCTCTACGAGAACCATCAAACGCCTTGACAATCAAAGAAGTAGGCTTCACCATAGTTTCTTTGTAAGCCAACTTACTAAGAACTCTCTTGGGTAGGACGTTCAAAGATGAACCGGTATCCACAAGCACCCTGGCTAAATTATCCTCTTGACACTTCGCTGATATGTGCAAAGCACGGTTGTGATTCTGGCCCTCTTTCGGTAGCTCTTCATTGCTGAAGCTAAGAGTATTACATGCGGTAATATTGGCGATCACACTATCAAACTGACCGGTAGTAATATCTTGAGCGACATGAGCTTGCGTCAATACTTTCTGCAAAGCAGCCCTATGAGCGGGTGAATTCAATAACAGAGACAGGATAGAGATCTTCGAAGGGGTCTGATGAAGCTGATCAACGACTTTGTAATCACTCTTCCTGATGATCCTTAAGAATTCAGCATCTGCATCATTAGTAACAACCTCTTTATTTTTATCTCTGGCAGGCCCAGCAGTGTTAGTAGTTGTCTCTCTAGGTGGAGCCTCATCAAAACGGGGAGTGTACACGCGACCACTGCGAGTCATCCTGCTTGCCCCATCTATGTTAGTCACACTTTCACCATCAACCTTCACTTCTTCTCTTGGAATGACCTTCCCAGATTCTTTGTCAATCGCGGTTACACCATACTTCCAAGGTACTGCTTTGGGATCACTGAATGGAAATGGACTCGGTTTTTGGATAATCAACGGTTTAGGCTGGTCCACTGTTGGAGTAACGGGAGTCGGTATACTGAACACTGGTATGACAGAATTTGGTGCTGGCAAATTAAACACTGGTATCCTACCCCTTGATTCTGGCAAGTTGAAGGTAAGCTCAATTGCGGCTACTTCTTTCACCTGGTTAACTACTTGCAAAAAACCATCATCAATCAATCTCTGAACGTCTTTCCGAACCATAACACAACCCTTATCACCTCCCTTACAGCTCGTACAACCGATATGGGAAACAGATACTAGGCCTGCTTTAAACAACTTTGAATGGAATGCCTTGAGCGGAGTCTTAATCTGAGCTACATCAAGGATAGAATTCTCTTCAGACGAAGCATCAATGGCATTAACATCCCCATGGTCAGGCAAAGGGTTACTTTTGACATTGGGCGGCGAATCGTTGAATGACAGAATCTTCTTTTCCATCAGATCCCTCACAAGGTTTTTCAAAGCATAACAGTTCTCCAAGTCGTGATCTGGCGCACCCTCATGAAATAAACAATGAGCGGCGGCGTTGTAGTTGGCTGGCAAAGGATTCGGAGGCGGTCCCAAAGCTCGAGTAGTGACCAAACCGCGTTGCACTAAGTAAGGATACAACTCGGTGAACGTCATCGGAATCGGTGGATAAGTCTTGTATAGTCTCCTTGGAGCATTCTGGCGAGGTGCCTGGTTCCTCGGTTGTTGACTCGCCTGAGCGTTGGATGCTTGTTGATAATTCGGAGGAGGATAAACCGGAAGCGGATAACCAGGAACCTGTTGCATGGGCTGATAAACGGGCGCTTGTGGAGCTTGTTGGTTAAAAGATGGTGCAACAGCAGCCACGTACGGCGGTGGCGCGTACTGGACCGGGTAACCCTGTGGTTGGGCATATTGTGGCGGATATTGATACTGCCTATTCCTTCTCCTATCTGAAGACACAGCATGAGTCTCTCCCTCCTTCTTTCTCTGAGGATTGACGGAAGTCTTCTTAGCTTGGTCCTTCGAACTCATACTGCTAGAACCACTGGACATCTTTCCACTCTTAATAGCTAATTCAACCTTTACTCCAACAACAACAATATCAGCGAAATTCGTGGTTACACTACCCACCATCCTTTCATAGAACTCAGGACAAACGGTGTCAACAAACCAGTCAGCTAATTCTTTATCAGTCAATGGAGGTTCAACCTGGGAAGCAATTTCCCTCCATCGCTGGGCGTATTCCTTAAAGGTCTCAGAACTTTTCTGCGTCATACTCAAAAGTTGTCTCCTGTCAGGAGCCAAGTCCATGTTGTACTTATAGTGCTTAATGAAAGCGTCAGACAAATCTTGAAAAGACTTGATGCGAGATTGGTCCAAGGTTAAATACCACTTCGACGAGGCACCTTTCAGACTGTCTTGAAAACAGTGGATCATCAACTTGTCATTTTCCACATGGGCAGCCATCCTACGGTAGTACATTATCAAATGGCTTTTCGGACATGTAGTCCCTTCATAGCAGTCAAAGTTCGGAGTCTTGAACTTTGGCGGAATAACTAAATCGGAAACCAAACAGATGTCTCTAGCAGCAACACCAAAGATCTGGTCTCCTTCCATCTTTCTTAATCTTTTATCAATAGTAACAACCTCCTCGCGGAGCCTATCACGCGGCTGGTAACCTTCATCATTATCATCCAGAATTTCATAAACAGGCTCATTAAGATAAGGCTGCACCCGAGTATGGACATTAGCTTGTGTGAAGGTAGGGACCACCTTTGGAGGCTCGGGAACCAAAGGCACAGTCTGTTGAACGTTCTGTATAACCGGCATGGCTTGTTGACCGCTTTGTGCAACCGGCATAGTTTGTTGAACTGACGTAACAACAGACGGATGTATGAAACTCTGCGAAAGACCATAAGGAAACGGGTTCTCAACTGAAACAACCGGCGGATCTACGGCAGCGGTAGTGTTGATCTCAGAAACCACAGTAGGCTGAGTATCCATCTTTGCATTGATAACCTGAAGTAGTTCCATAATTGTTCCTACATTCCCTCGAAGGTCTGCTAGCTCGTTGTTAACGCGATCCATCTCTTGAGCGTGCTCTTCCATCCTTCTTCGAGCTTGAGCTCTAGTGTTGTATCGATTCAGGGTGACGAAACTGTACGCGAGAGAACTGAGTATGAGACAACCGGGAGACACATGAAATGCAAAATGTGATGCAAAATGCGAATGAAAGATTTCATGGAATTCAAGCCTTTACGAACATCGCGGAATACCACTGGGATCTTTATTTATTAATTTGAAAATGGATTACAAATAAATATTCTTAAAAAATCTTAACAAGAAAAAAAAATAGCTAACTAAAAGCTACGAAAGCCCTAAGGAAGCGTAGTCCACGACTTCAACGAGTAGGCAGAGAGTCGGAGGAAAATAAATCCTCGTAGATTCTTCTCTTTTTGTAGGAAAGCACTTCTTCATTCTTCGCCTGCATCTGCTTTTGTAGCTCTTCATTCTCACTGAAGATAACCTGATATTTATTTTTCCACGTTTCTGCCTCATGTTGTGCTCTCTTCAAAGCGATTTCCAACTTTTCAGCTTCGGACATGAATACTAAAACAGGTTCTCTTCTCGGAGGTAAAGGATCTTGGCGAGGATAAGGCATCTTCAGCTTGATGGCTCTTTCCCGGACCCAACGAAGATAAGGTTCCATAGACACACAATTCAGCTTTCCCAAACTTTCTTTGCCCTTCTTGTGCAAATGACGCCAAGCGGATACAATCTGATCTTGAAGTTCTTTGTCACCCTTAAAGAAGATTTTCTCCACATGAACACTTTTAGGCGGTTCTTTCAAGGGATACCCTAACTGTCGGCGAGCTAGGACTGGATTGTAGCTGATTCCTCCACTAAAACCAAGTAAAGGTACGTTGGCAAAGTCTCCACAGCTGTCAATAATTAGTATTCCATCATACACACGATTATACCAAACGATGTCCGAGTGTGTCAGCGCCATGACCCTTGGTGACCAAAATCCCTTATCAAGACTCAAAAAAGACTTGGGCAAGTGCGAAATAAACCACTTGTATAATAAAGGCACGCAACAGGTGATCATTCCTCCACCATGAAAATTCCGGAGATGTATGGAATGATAAGTGTTACCCAATAACGTTGGTACTGGATTGTTCTTCATGAATATTTTGATGGCGTTAATGTCAACGAATCCTTCAAAACTTGGGAAGAGTAGCATTCCATAAATAAGCAAAGCAAGGATTGTCTCAAAGGTAGGCATGCTTAAATGATCGGCATAATATTGGGCTTTCTTAATTAAGAAATGCATAGGTAACCCTACAGTTCCGCCTTTGGTGATCATGTTGCCTTTGATGTCGGACACCTTTAAGCATATGGCTTTAGCAATGTCTTCCTCTTTAGGGTCCTTCTCTAAGAAAGGGAACGGAGACTTATCCACAATAGGTAACCCCATCAACTGAGAGTACTCTTCTAAGGTAGGTAATATCTGATAATCTGGGAACGTGAAACAATGGTAATCCGGATCATAGAACTGTAGTAACGTAGAAAGAAGTCCATCCTTCACTTGGATTCTCAATAAGAATAATAGCCTTCCGTACTTGTCCTTGAACCCCTCTTGATCTTCAACCAAAGCTCCTAGCTTCCTTAGGTCATCCAACTTAAAATTCTTAAAAGAGTATTTCAAGGTGTTTCTCTTATTGTAATCCATGGTAGCCTGCGATGTTCATAAATAAAGTTTGAATTCCATGAGATGTAATGCAATGCAATGTTTTATGGATGTAATGCACATAAACACACAAAGTCCTAGGTTAAAGGTATATGAGCGGAAGTCAAGGTCTACCCATCCCACAGAGGTATGTACTATAGGGTTAATTGTACCTGCGGAACAAGGGTTCTAAATCGGTGCCCAAAGTCATCAGTCCATCTTTCGGATATTATCAATTTCCCAATTGACTCGGTGGTTAATAATATTCTCAAGAGAACCTCTTTTGAGTGTGGTATCGCGTAGCAACTATTTTGGGATTACTCCCTCATAGTCCCTGCACTACGTCCTATATAAGGCCAAAGTGGTGTTAAGGTAACTACGGTCCCCAGTGTCATAGGCTCCCATCGAAGATAGTAAGTGTCTTCACGATTACTCGTTCAACAGAACTACCTTTCAAAAGGGCCTCAACTGAGCGGTGATTCTCAAGTCGGCTTGGTCGGGATTCAACTCCCTATAAGCTTCGTTGAATCTATCACCTCCTATAATAAGTTCACTCAAATCCGGGTGTAGGACTTATCTCACAACAAAGATACCCCCCATAATACACAATAATATATACAGACAATTAATAGTATAAAATATCATACAATACACAAAATAGGGGCAACCCTTAATTATGAAGATCCCCAGTGGAGTCGCCATTTTCTGTTGCGGTGGAAATAGGATATCAAACTATTAATTAGCTTGAATCACAATTCTTAATTCACAACCGCTCTTTGATTTATCCGAAGGAAAAGGTCAAAAGAGGAAAAACCTATTCTTGCATCGTAAGCACAAGGCGGGGAGATACCTAGGTAAGGGGTTGTTTAAGCTTAGGGAAGGTACTAGCACCCTAAACTTCTGTAGTACTCTACAGGAACCTTTTGTTTATTGTATGTCTTTTTATTCTTATTATCTGTTTGGAATATGTACTGAGCTAAAGGATAAAGTGACCTAAAAGAGACCTAAGGGTTAGTCCTAAGTTTACTCGGCAAGACGTCGCATCTTGTGCCTACATATCCTGACGGGAATGGAATCAGAGTAATTGTAGTTCCCCTTGAAAGAGAGGCTAGAAACTTCTTGACTGTGGTCAAGGTTTCGATGGGGCATAAGCATTTCTTAAGGAAACGCTTACGTGGAGCGTTGAAACTCCTATTTCTACGTTGAGGCGTTGAATTGAAATTAGGGCTAAAATTAGGGATTCCACGGCGGGAAACCCTAAGGCAGAGTACGATGACTCTTTGACCTAATGCTAGGGTAAAGGGCGTTTTCGTCCACGGCGGGACGCCTAGGCTATTGAGGTTTTGGAAACGGTCAAGGGTTTGAAAAGGGTCAAAATTTAGGGTTATTGACTCGGCGGTCACACTGCTAAACCTAATTCCTTCGGAGGGCAAGACGGTAAAAACATGCAAGCAACAGAATTATTACATGACAGGCATAAAAAATATGAAAATAAAGCAAACAGTAAAGGAAAGCATCGCGACCACTCGCGTAAATTACAAATCCCCAAAAATGTGAAATAAAATAAACGGCGACCATGACCTCGCATAAATTACATCCATGGAACAAAAACGAACAAATGAAATAGTAATGATAAACTGAAACAAACAAATTAACGGGGGTTAGACGAAAATGAAACGACTAAGTCAAAACTGAATTTTTGAGATTTTTCTTTGTTGAAAAGAAAAGTTATTATATATTTTTTTATATTTTTGATAAGGAAGGGTTATTTTAAAACTAATGCCTTTTTTCTATAAAAAAATTGTTTTAATTTGAAAGGTTTTTTTTTTTGATTAAGAAAAGAACTTATTTTTAACTTTTGTGGTAAATAAATAAAAACAAATTAATCTAAATATTAAAAAAAATGTGCTATTATTATCCTTTTTTAAACGGTGGAGAATGATAAATACAAATTATAAATTATGTACCTATCTTTTAAAACAAATTAATTATAGACTATGAATAAAAACAAATTAATCTAAATAACAAAAACAAGCTTGATTATAAATTATGTACCTAGCTTTTTTTAACAAAGGAAATTTGGTACGTAAAAGTTATATATAAAAAAAATCTTACTTAATAGCGATTATTAACATTACAAATTTTATTAATTAGAAGTTATTAGAAAACTTTTCAATTTACTATGTTAATAATTAGAAGTTATTAGAAAACTTACTTAATTAGAAGTTATTAGAAAACTTTTTATTTAAAACAATTACTAATATCAATTTACCAAAACCCAACAGACAAGATAAACGTGAAAAGAGAAAAGTCATTTGACTTTGTGCTTGCTGCTAGGGTTTGTCAATCCTTTCTCTTTCTCTCCTTATACCGGCGGCGGCCATTGTTGCATGCTCCATGTTTCCTTCTTCTATCCTACACATCTTCTTCTTAAACCTGAAATGCACACATCAGAGCAAAACGATTTACGGTGATAAAATCCTACCTGTACGCGTTTGTTATTGACGGTGTTTGTTGAGGTTCGTTAGCCGATGATGTTTTGCGACTGAGGCGTTGCTCGATGACGGTAATGGGTCCCGGTGGTAGTGGCAATCAGAAGGATCCACTGCCGCCACAAGTTCCCGACGTTGATCCGTTACGACGAGGCTTCGGTTCTGGCTTCCCCTCCTTCTCTCCGGATTTCGGATCCCTCCTAATATTTATATCCCCCTCGAATCCACTGTGAGCTTTGATTTTTCATGATTTCCGCTGAAGTTGTTGCTAGATTTGTTGAGGTATTTTCGGAACAGATTATTAATGAGTTTTTGACTGAACGGCTTTGTTATATTGTTGCTATGCTTTTGGATCCGGATTTTACGTTTATTGATTTTATTTCGGATTTGCTGGCTGATATTGTTTTGGATTGTTGAACGGATCCAGTGGATTTGAAAACTTGTTAATTAAACCGGTTCGATGGACTGGCTTTCTGAACTGTTTTTCTGAACTAGTTTCTGAATTGGTTTTGTTTGAACTATTTCAGCTTGTTGGACTTTTTGTTGGAATTGTGTTTTTTCATAGGATGATTGGAGTTAAGGTCCCATTTGGGGCAAACCGTCCTCCTGAGAAAAATCACTTCTCAAACCGGCTTTTCAAATAAGCTCTTTTTTGTATAATCTCTTTTTGGCCAAGCAATCTCAAAATGCAGTTTTCCTCTCAAACCGGCTTTTCAAATAAGCTCTTTTTTGTATAATCTCTTTTTGGCCAAACAATCTCAAAATGCAGTTTTCCTCTTCCTCTTTCGGTGCCTTTCGATAAGAACAAACATCTGCCCTGTTCTGGCCGAGGTCGCGAACGGGACATCCGATGATGATATCTCTGAGGGTGTCAAATTAACCGATTCAATTTCCTTGTTTTGCTCATTTTGCAGGTTTGAAGATATGTCGGAAAAGTCGGAGAATCGGAGCGAATAGACATCGGACAGTATAGTAACTTAAGAATTTTATGATTCCTTTTGTAGAAAATGTACTTATTATTTTTGTAATTTTATGTATTATTATTTTTGTGTAAAGAATTAATAAAAATTCCTTATTTTTATGGAAAATTATTATTATGATTATGCAAAACAAAATGAAAACCACTGCATATGCTGTTTGTTTAATGGTTGAAATAGAATTAAAATAAAACTATGAAATAAAGTTATATTTTTTTTTTAAAATGAAGTTATCTAAAATGAAATGAAAACTTAAAACGGGATTAGTTATTTTAAAATGAAATAAAACTTAAAATGAGATGATCTATTTTTTAAAAATGAAATGAAACATAAAATAGAATTAAATAAAATTAATTTAAAACAAAATGACGGTACAATGCAATATGGTTATCCGACTAACTTCGCTTCCGACACCATTTCCGATTAAAATCTCCCAACCAGATCAAACAAACCAAAGTTCCTGATTACAACTCAAAATTCAAACTTGACGGCCGGATGTAAACAAATGACCGTTTTGCCCTTCATAAGCTAAAGAGCGCACCACGCGATATTTCCTGCAAAAATCAACCAACTACAAGAACTTGTTAGTAATTAGTTAAATGCAAAAATGCAACAGAACGCGAGATGGTTCGACTAATCTTAGGGCAAAATTTGGGGTGTTACAGAAATCAATTAGTAAATCCTGATTTCATATTATTTGTAAGAAACCAATTAGTAAATCATGAATAAAGAACTTACATAAAATAGCCTTGACTCAGTTGACATAGTTGAAGAGGTAGTAGGAGGAATACTTGAAGCATTTGAAGAAGAATATTGTCAACCATATCAATGCATTGCTTAAATTTTATCATCCTACTCTCTGAACCTTTCACATGTTTAATGGTTTCCCTAATCTTTTGCAAAGCACCAGAAGCTACTTTAAGACCCTCTTGCACAATTAGATTTAAGATATGTGCATAACAACACACATGAAAGAACTCCCCTTTACATGATAACCAATTTTGCAAGGCTAGTTGACTCTTCAAAGTTTGCTGTAGGACATCATTTGCAGAAGCATTATCTAGAGTAACGGTAACAAAATTCTTCTCTATTCCCCAATCAGTCAAAAACTAAGATATTCTTTTACATAATTCAAAATCAGTGTGAGAAGAAGGCATGTGACAAAAGTTGAGGATTTTACTATTTAACTTCTAATTTTTATCAACATAATGAGCAGTTAAAGTAATATAGCCCTCAATATTAATTGATGTCCATAAATAAGAAGTTAAAGAAATCCTACAATGAGTGTTGTTCATTTCTATCTTAATCTTTTCCTTTTCCCTTTTGTATATTCTCACAACATCAGCCTTTGCGGTATTTCTAGTGATATGAATGTAATCAGAATTCAAATACTAAAGCCAAGTTGTAAGCTCTTCAAACTCAGCAAATTTAAAAGGAAGATTTTGCTTAATAATTAGTCGAACACACATTTCACGAGATACCAAATTATCAACCTTTAATGATTTTAGCTTTCCTTGCATGTCTAACATCATTTGACCAACATCTCCAAAATTAACTTTCTTGTAAACTTCAAGATGACGTTTTAGAGAAGTTGTCTCATATCATTTTCCTCCACATGCATATGATGTACCACATGCATTGCATTTTGCTCTTTGTTTTCTCTAATTATCCAACCCTTTTATCATACTAAAAAACTTCCACACTTGAGATTTCTACTTTCTCTTAGTGTTCTTCATTTTACTATGTTCCCCTAAGACATTACTATTAGGTTCCACCGACTCACAATCTTGTTCCACAGTTAGGTCCAAATCTACATCATCACTCTCATCAATTGGAGCTAAAAAATCCATATGAAAACTAAGAGCATTCATATCACCTGACGGTGAAGAAATCAAGAGCATTTCCTAGGTCTCGATGCATCCATTTGCATTACCATCTGTTGATTAAGAAATAAATATTATTCCTTAAATCCCAGTGTGTTCGTTCGTAACCATATGCATATCATCACATTGCATATTAGGGGGAAATTCGGGTCTATTTGATATTTAAACTATCTTTTACAATGATGATTTAAAGACAAGAATTCTTCATATCCTCCGGTTAAAGATGTTTAAATATGGGCAGCTGTCACACACTAAAATTTACCCTAAGTTTTTTCATAACATAGCATAATCGTTTCGTTTTGTCGTGCATTTCATAACATAAAAGCATTTATCAGGGTTTAGATGAAAAATCAGGAGTTCTGGCATTTTGTCTTGTCTCGATGACATTCATTCAGTTATATGTTGATTAAGAAGTCAAATGATTTGATTTCTAAATCTCAATGCATCTTTCATTCCATTGCATCGTGTTTTCAGAGGTTCAGAGGGTGATAATCAAGAATATTGTCGTCATCTAAATCTTTGTAGGGTTAATTGTGATTGAGAATCATAAATAAATTGCCAAGGGCGATTCAATTACATCTTATTGTCTATTCACGATTATTCAGTGAATGAATCATTGCATTCACTAGAAGTTTGCATTTTATACTTGTCACAATATGTATTTTGTTTCGCATAACACTTAAAATGTCACTCTAAATAATTTTTCAGATCTATAGACAGACGAGTCAAATCGTTTCTCAACTGTTCATCAAATTGACAGGCGAAAAATTTCAAAATTAAGCTTGCAAACGTCAGTTTTATTAATCTAAGGTTCGCGTAGTTTAATCTGACGTACTCGTTTTAATTTTTCGACTACTTTTTCAGCCGCATTTGAATCAGTCTGAGCCTTTTAACCGACTGATTTTATTTCAAAGTTTTAATAAAACATGTATATTTCTGAAAAGTTTATTTTGTTTGATCATTTTAGTGTATTAATTTTACTTTTTTGCGCATTTTCGCGCCCAGTTTTTATTTGATTTAATTCTTTCTATTTTGTTTTTTCTATCAAAATATTTTTTTTAAAAGAAACAAATGATAATAAATTAATAACCAATTTGGTTTTTATTTTTTTGTATTTAGAAAATATTTTGTTTTTATTGTTTCATTTAAATTTAATTTAATAGGACAGTTTTGGTATTAGTTAAAAAAAAGAAAAAAAAATCTAACACGTATATATACTAATTAGTATGGCATTGCAGAAGAAAAAAGGTAGAACCAGTAAAAATTGATCTGCAACGCGCAATATTTTAGAAAGAGGTTCTCTTTTATTTTTTATTTGGATTCAAAAATAGAAAGAGGGTGTGACGTCCTCTTTCAAATAAAAAAACAGAATAATAGTTGTGATTCTTCTTTCTCCATGGTGTCACCTTCATGCGTACAACCTTCTCTTTCTTTACTTATCAAACCTTACACTGTTTTCCATATTATTCTTGCAAGAATTGAAACTCCTTCTCTGTAAACTCATAAAACAACATAATATTAACCATTCTTCATCATCTCACACCACAAAAACCTCCAAGCCCCCTTCGTCGAACTCTCTCTTCATCTCCACAACTTCACTTTAACACGCATTTAAAACCACCGCAATACCACCTTAAACCACCATGTTCATCCATCCATAACAAACACCATAAAACCGCTGATACTATAGCAACCGTCAGATCCCTCAACAAACCATCATGTGAAGCCACCACCATCATCCGCCAATGTCACTAACAATAGCCACAATTACAAATTTATGCTCCCTTCAATGTTAGATACACCTCTCTCTTCACACGATCTAACAACATTCAAATAATCACAACTCCATTTTTCCAACAATGTACTTCTAATTGCATACCATTTTTGAACCGTAACATTACGACAACATTATCTCCATTTTTGAATACAACCGACTTGCCTCTTCAAACAACAAGACACTCATAACCACGTTTCGCAAACTCCATAACTACCAAACACGCCATCCACCTCCTCTATTTTTCCGACCTGCTTCCACCAACAACGATCTAAAAACAACATCCACTCTAACTCCTTCCGTCATAACCGTGAGCTCCCTCTATCTGCCGCATTTTTTTGACACCAACAACAAACAACAAGAAAAAGGAAGAAATACGAGTGAGAGAAAGAGAGTGCGAGAGAGGTGAAGTGAAAGTTTGAGAGGAGATTTTTTTTTTATTTGCTTTTTGTTCTAAAACAAGTTTTGCTGCTTGTTATTGAAGGAGAAAGAAGAAGTATTTTGTTTTGTTTTTTTAACTTTGTACTCCCCTATTACGTGTTGATTGGTGAGCGGTGGATTGTTTTATTTATTTATTTATTTAAGTTTTCACAATACTTTCCCATTAGGTGTAGCACTACACCCTTTCATTTTATTATTATTTTTTTCTTTATATATATATATATATATATATATATATATATATATATATATATATATATATATATATATATATATATTATTAATACTTTTATTATAATAATAATAATTACTATTAGTATGTATTATTGATTATTATTATTATTATTATTATTGTTATTATTATTATTACTCTTTATTATTATTATTGATTATTGACAATTATTATTATTATTATTCCTATTATATATCATTATCACTAATATTATTATTATTAACTATTATCATTATATTTTGATTATTATTATTATTGATTTATTATCTGTATTATTGATTATTATTATTAGTTATTTATTATTTTTGTTGATTTTTAATTATTTATTATTATTGTGACCACTAATTATTATTATTATTGTTAATTTTATTGTTGATTATTATTTGTATTTATTTATTTTAATTATTACTGTCATTGTAATTATTATTGTTATTAATATTTCTATGACTAATTATTATTTTTGTTATTATTATTATTATTATTATTTTATTACTAATTATCATTATTTATAATATTATAATTATTATTTATTTACTATTATTGTTATTATTATTTATTGAGTTAATTAAATTATTTAAATTGTTAAACAAACAAAATTGATTTATTGGTCTGATGGATTTTTTCACATGTGCGTATCAATTTCAAAGTTAAAAATTCAATTTAATCTTAGAAATTGCTTACACGCATAGAGTTTTGTTGACCGGCCTCAGATAGGGTGATTCCTACATGAATCACTTTACGATTGCTTAACATAACGCTAAATTATATAGTTTAATTTCTATTTTTTATAATTGTCTTTTGAGCTTGTACTGTTTACTTATTGTGTTGTATCCACATTCGACAAATTGTACCTCCATTCTCTTAAATATGTAATAAATTTACCACTTTCATTTACTTTATTGTATCAGTTGATTGTTAATTCTCAAGATTAAAATCAACACTTTCATAAAAGAACAAAAACAAATACTCGATCCAACGTTGAGCCATTTTCACAAATCATAATCATTTCCATATCCACTTCTCTGTCATTTTCAAAACCCTCAAATCATTTTGTTTCAGTTCAAATGCAAATAATACAAACCTAGATCCAACATTAAGTATTTTTTCCCTAATCAAATCCAAATTACTTAATCATATTTAAACATTATTTCAAAAAATATGAAAATGGAGACTGTATTGAGCCTTTGATTCCTCTCCTTAATTACTTAGATACGAGTAGCCTTACTCGGCCATTCGAGCAATTGTCATCTATTAAAAAACTTCAAACCCACACCACATCCAAATACTTTCATAATCAAACTTTAAGTCAAATTCATTTTTTTAATAAACTTGGATGAAAAAGGAGGTGGCATGGAACCTTCCATTCCATTCCCCGAGTACTTGGATACGAGTAGCTTTACTCGGCCATTCGAGTATATGTCGTCCGTCCAAAACACTTTAACCTTATTTAAATCCTTTTGCAGTTAAGGATGAAAAGATAGACGGCCTAGATCCTTATATTCCTCTTCTCGAGTACTTGGATACAAGTAGCCTTACTCGGTCATTTGAGTAACGTCATCCAACAAAACACTCAATCAATCAAACTTGTTTTCCGCCCTTGTGCGACTTCGAAAACATTTTCAGAAACGAGTATTCTTTATCCATATTGACGTGAAACAAATAAAGAGTTCAACCTCCAAGAGTTAGCAGTAAGTAAAAGTTTAATCACTCAATATGTCTAAAGGATCACTCCTTAAAAGCAGTCAACCTAGTAGTTCTCTTTAAGTAGAACTATGTATGCCTTGAATTCTTCATAGCACCTGAAGATACGTAGGAGCATGATTGTGAAATCTTGTCAGACACATTAATGTTAAAAAACACCCCTTTAATAAATAAAAAATCCATATTTTCTTTCTTTTTCTCGCTCTGTAAGTAGAAGAAAACCATTAACATTAGTTAACACTCTATCATAAATATAACTAAGTGGCTCCTGTTTAGTACAACGGATGTGAGGAGTGCTAATACTTTCTCATTGTATAACCGACTTCCGAACTCGAATTTGGTTGCGACGACCAATTTCTTTTTGTTTTTGTGAGTTTTATCAATATTTTCCCTTCCCTTCATTGGAATAAATAAAGTTTGGTGGTGACCATGTTCGAACATCTTTTCCGCAAGCGTGCAAGTGTCTCTCAAAGATTGCTTTTTTTTTCTTCCGAGATGCGACATAGACATTAATAAGTTGATCATGCAAATTCACCAAGTATATTTATAATGACTCCATGCGATATCTTTTTTCCAGTTAAACAAAATCTACATTAATGTGTTTGAACACTCAAATATAATTATTTTGAGGGTACTTTCATACTAAGATAATAATCACAAATTGGCTCATTATGTAAAAATCTTGAAATCTTAATTGTTTAAGAAATTACGATAAGCTATAAGCAAATGATATATAAGGTGAATGGGTAGGGAGTAGGGGTGTGCATGGATCATGAACCAAACCAAATTGAACCATATATATGGTTCGGTTTGGTTCTTAAAACCATTTTCATAAAACCAATTTATTTTTTAGAAACCGGTTTATAAGTGGACCGGTTCGGTTTTAAACTGGTTTTTAAAAAAAAAAACAGTTAAAAAAAAAACAGTTTTAAATCAATTTCTTTAAAACCAATTTTTTATTTTTTTTAAAAAATCAATTAGAAAATCAATTTTATAAAAAAATAGTTTTTAAAACTATATTTTAAAAAAATCAATTTTATTTTCTTTTAACTAACTTTTTTATTTTCACTAATTATAAAACTATTTTATATAAAAAAATATTTATTTTAAAAAATTACTTTAAATTTGATTTTTATAATCACCACAAATAATATCTCGATTAAAAATAATCTCAAAGTATGATGTGTTACATAAAAATGGTCATAAAGTAAAATAATTATGAATCATATCTCTATAAATCATAATTGTTCATAAAATAAATAATTCATCAAAAAAATTGTTCAAATTTCTAAAATCTCTCATAATTGTTCATAAACAAATTTTACGAGGTTTTTAAATATTTTTTCTTTTAAAATTTTAAAAACATAAAAAAAAACAATTATTTTAGAAAAAAATAACAAATATTCAGAAAAAAGAAAAAAAAATATATAAAAACTTGAAAATAATAAAATTATATTCTAAAAAAAAAATCTATTTATTTTTAAAAAATATTTTTTTACTGAATAAAATACAAAATATTTTTGATAAAAAATATCTTTTTTATTTAGAAAAAATAATAATTTTATTTGAAAAAAATATCAAATATAATTTTTTCGAAAAAAAAATCCAAATATAATATTTTTGGTGAAAAGAAAAAAAAATCTGATTTTTATTTGTAAAATAATTTTTTTATAAAATTTAAAAAAATTTAAAAAATAAAATTGATTTATAATGTGATAAAACATGAAAACATACAAATATAAAAATTTAACGCATATTAAAATTTGGATAACCAATAACAAAACCAAATTTTTATAATGGGTAACGGTTTATATTTGGATAACAAAATGGATACCCAAATTTTTATTTTAGCATTTGGTTTGGTTTTTTTAAGGTGGATCAATTTGGATACTAATTTGATTATGGATAACCGGTTTTTTGCACACCCCTAGTAGGGAGGCGTGACATTAGAGGTAAATTGTAACAGATTTCTTAAAAATGAAATGGCATAAACGGGTCTACTCAAAATGGGTTAAGTATTCTCTGACCACCATATTGAAGCTATACAACCATTTAAGAGAAGTGTAAAGAGAGAAAATAAAGTGATTTCAGATGCATGTATAATATGATAAGAACAATGTGTTTGTTATCTTAATTTAGAACATGTATGTACAGTAAAATGAATGGACCTAGAATTTTAGCGTAAATGAAAATTGAACTTAAATTTATACTTTAGCATCCAAATTTAAAGCCCAATATAATTAATAGTTTGAAAATATTTAAACTATTCAAGAAATTTGTGCAAAAAGTATTAAAGAATAAAAGGATCTAATTAATAATATAATAAATTTTATTTAATTTAAGACCACGACTTTGATATATGGTAGAATGACAACATGAATTCTCATTCCTCTCCAAATATTTTAAATTGTCAGGAAGTAGTTTAAGCTCTAAAAAAGTTGGTTGTTCGATGGATGCTTTGTTTTGGGTAGCTGGTATGTCGAGAGCTTCATCTGTAAAAACCGTACAAAGATGGGTGTCTACGGAAGAATATATGGAAGAGTTAGAAACAATATCAACTTGCAAGACGACTTCTATCTCAGCACAAACAGAACAAAAGTGAGTGTCAATACATATATCACAAGTTTAAGTATATTCAAAATTAGACACCGATGGAAAATCAGCTGAAAACAACTCTGAATATGTTTCATCAATCAATTCAAAAATCAAATCAATTTGAAAAACAAAATGTTCTTCCAGGGGATGTTTCATAGAATCAAAAATGTTAAATTTCACAATAATATCACCAAATTTCATGGACATTATTCCATCATTAACGTAAATTTTTGTTTTTGAAATTTTCAAGAACGATCTGCCTAAAATGTGAAGGTGTGAAAAACACACTAAAAGTGCAGTTTGGATTTTGTTTTAAAAGCAAAATCTTTATACCAACTCAAAACACCACTTAAATATTGATAAAAAAGAGATAAAAACATAAGTATTTTTATCCTGATTCGCTTGAAACTCAAAGGTACTTCAGTCCACCCACTAAGGTGATTTTGCCTTATACACAAGGACGTAATCCACTATAATCAACTGATTACAATAATCACAAAGAATATTCTTCTTTGTCTTCTCAAGGATCCGTCTATACCATAGTCTCCTTAATGACTCACAAAAAATAACTTTCTTTATCTTCTTAAAGTCCCAATGGTGTAACGCACATAACTTGTAATTCTTTATAATATGGTTTAGTTTATTATCCATTTAAAACATTGGAGTTTTTTTATGGTTCAATGCAATTCATTTTGAGTATGTGGTCTAATTAACCATATTTTTGCATACTCCTAATTAAAATTAACATCTGGCGCAACAAGTTCTCTTAAGATTTAATGTTGATCAACCATGATATGATTATCAATTTCAAAATTAAAATTAAATAAAATCACTATCACTAATGAGAAAACAAAATCAAATAAAATCATAATCAAATTAATACATAATCAAAATCAAAATCAAAATCAAATCAAATCAACACATAATTAAAATCAAAATCAAATCAACATAGAATCAAATAAAATCATTGCAATGCAACAATTACGAATATATCAACAATATCCCTATTGAGAAAAAGAATGAAAAATAGAAAATTGAGTAAAATAAAATTGTCAGAGACCTTCAATGGTAGGTCATTTATCAAAGGATCCCCATTATAAACCATTTATCAAAGGATCCCCATTATAAACCATATTGGTCACCCTAAACATAAAAGAAATAGTTATCATTACTTTGAACTTGTTTAAAATATATACAACATAACAAGTAGAACATCAAAACCTCCGTATAATGTACCATAACTTTAACATGTTGTTGTCCATTATGTTCTTTTACGATAAATAGATCTACTACACGAATATCAATTTTCCAAACATTTTGATAAGGCTCCGAGTCGCTGACCAAAATTGGTGGTCTTGACATGATTTTGTCTTGAACTGAAATGTTGTACAAGTAATGAAACAATCAATATGGAGAAATGATGAACATGAATATGTCATGCTTTAAAAGTATGAGTTTTAAAGCTACGAAGGAAGAGTTAGTTTGTATAAGTGTTGGTAAGATTTATAAAGAAAAAAACAACACTTAACAAGTATATTTGAAATAATATAAAGAACAGAAACAAAAATCGATTTTCAAGACTAAAGAATAAAGTAGAAGTTGTTAACATTCTAAAACGCTTAACAAATATAAACAACGATCCATTTGAAACAATACAAGCCACGACATTTTCATACAAATCCATTTTATGTCTATACAACACAGAAAAAAGGTATCCATTTCAAAAATAGTCCATTTGAAAGACTATAAAACATAAAAAACAAATACTTTTCGAAACACATGAGAGAAAACTGAAAATAATATTGCTTTAAAGGTCTTACAAAAAAACATTTGAAACATACTATGAAAAAGCAGAATAACGAACCCCATATAACCATAAAATGCACAAAATGAACACGATGAAAGCCATAAAACATAATATATAAGTCGGACACAAATTTCACAGAAAATCAAGAAGAAATAGACAAGGAAGCTAAATATGAAGGTTGCGAAACATTAAATGAAAGGGAGGAGAGACAAAACCAGGTTCAGAGAACATCTTACTTTAGAGGAAATGGTAAGAACTTGGAACAAGTGAGAGGCAATAAGTTTCTTCTTCAAGCTTCAACTATAAGACGAGAGAGGAGGGAAGAAATTCGTCTGAAAAAGGAGAGAGGGAAAACAAATATAGCAACTTGAATTGGTTTAAATGGAAAGAGGTATATGATGCATCCGTATGAAGCTGTCAAGTGGACAATGTAATGTTAATTAATCAATTAAAAAAAAGGACATGATTTAGTATAAATTAATAGGGTACAAAATGGTAAATTAGAGAGAACTCGGACATGTTTCAATATTGAGTGCCTTTGATTTGCAAAAGGGTAAGTACTAGACATAAAAATACAAAAACCTTTAAACTACTTTGTCTTATACGATGTTTGACAGACAATTGACATGACAAATAAAATAAAATAAAGGGTAATGCTAACTTGTGCTCCTAGGACACAAGTTAAAAAACCTACTTATAGAAAATTTGTATTGAAAGATGTAATTTAAAAATTAATTATATATTTTTACTAAAGTCAATATACAATTTTCAAGACAAAATTTCTTTATTTAGTTCTTAACTTGTGCCCTTAGGACACAAGTTAACATTACCCTAAAATAAAATATACTTTGTAAATATTAAAATAGGAGGATGAGAGAAAAAATATATTTTTAATAAAAAAATAATCTGTGCTATGGACATAATACCTTTTTGTATCTTTATATTGAAAAAAAACAAGTACTAGTTTTTTTGTATTTTTAGAGAACATATTTTTAGAAAAAAAATAAAAAATATTTTTGTATTTTAAATAATTAGTATTAAGGACAAAAAGTTGTCCCATAAAGGACAAAAATACTACTAGTTTTTATCTGTTTCCTAATCTTGTTTTTTTGTTTTTGTTTTGTTCTTTAAACAGTTTTAAAATCGGACAACTTGTCCAATCTCTTTTTTCAGCAAATCAAAGGTATCCACTACTATAATCCTCACAGCTCCCACAAAACCTAAAATGCTTCCTTTCACATAGGAATTCGTAGAAGACGAAGATGTAGAAGCTCGAACTCAAGCATGCATTACTCTCATTTTCACATAGGTTTTGGTACTCTCCGATCACAAATGCTTGATAGTACTTCACATCTCGTGTTCTTTTCCTTTTGGTTAATTAACTGCAATTTTTTCTATCTTCATAAAATGCAGATGAATTGAACTTCTCAATGTTACAAACTGTTTCAGGAGAATCATGCTAGCGTATTTTCAACAAGCTTCTTCGCGTGTTTTATTTTAGGTTAAACTTGTTCATTTCTTCCGCTACATTATTTCATTTATTTGAAATTAGTTTCTTGATAGAGGATACAATGAGGCAATGATGTTATTTTCAGCGTTTAGATCAGACAAGAGGTTGAAACTTGAAGTTTCTTGGTATTGGCTAGGTGTTTCAGTGTCTGTTTGAAAACACCAATTTTGTGGTTTATTCTATGCAGATACTGATAATGCAGTCATGTCGATGCTCTTCTTTTCGGCTATTGTTTGAGAAAAATTGAATCTGAGCCTTCCTCTGAAACCCTTTATTTAGGGTTTACAGACTCATTAGTTGTTAGTTTAAGTATGAGGCTTTTCACACTCAGAGAGTTAAGGTTGTTTTGAGAGTTGTTGCCTCACTTTGTTGTTGTGGTAGCCGATGATCCATCATAGTGAAATTTGTAAACAGCTCTCAGCACATACATACTATTGCACCTTATATGTTCCTCAATGTTAACTTTTTCTTTTTCTTTTTCTTTTTGATAACAAGGCAATGTTATCCTCTTCATTTTCTTCTTCATCTTCTTTGATAACGAGGCAGTGATGATTTTTAACAATTGAATCCGACGTCGGGTGAAGAGTTGTTTCATGGCGAGGCGATTATGTGTCTGTGGAATTACATTTGTTGTACTTCGCGCAGATGCTGGACGCAGCCTTTGGGAACCTCTTTTCTCGCATGTCCAAGAAAAGGCGAATCTGAGCCTTCTTTTGTTCTACTTTTGTTTGTTTCAATTGTTTCCCACCAAGTCAAATAGAATTATGTTAGCATTAGAGTAGTGAGAGGCATTTCTCGCAACTAATTTTTTTAATGCAAATCATAAAATTGTTTATCCTTGCCAGTGATATTAGACAGTGAATGACAAAATTGTTTATCCCTACCAGTGATTTTAGACTGTGAATCTATTTTGCTTAAATTCGGAGAAGGCAATGTTGAAGAGAAAACTAAGTATGATTCAACTCAAACATTATTGTTCCTTTCATAGAGGTTTTGGTGTGATTTTAGACAGTGAATGACAAAATTGTTTATCCCTACCAGTGATTTTAGACTGTGAATCTATTTTGCTTAAATTCGGAGAAGGCAATGTTGAAGAGAAAACTAAGTATGATTCAACTCAAACATTATTGTTCCTTTCATAGAGGTTTTGGTGCTTTTCGTTCTCAAATCACAAATGGTTGGTATTTCATATCTTCGATTACATTTCATTCTGTTCTTTATATTTTGGCTAAGTGCATTTTTTGCTTTGTTCAGGACATGCAAATGAATTTGACGGTTTCAATGGTAAAGACTAAGGTATCTTCAATTATCTTCATGTGTTTTATATTATGTTAAAGTTAAACCTCTTGTGTGACTTGCACATTTCTTCTATGATATGATTTATTTTGATTCTTGATAAAGGACACAATGAGGCAATGATGTTGTTTTCAGCTTTTATAGATCAAACAGGTGGTTGAAGAGCCTTAGTACTGGCAAGGTGTTGTAGTATCTGTTTGAAAATACCATTTGGTGGCTTACTCTACAGATACTTATTATGCAGCTATGTTAAGGCTCTTTTTTTCTGTCTATTGTTTGAGAAAAAGGTGAATCTGAGCCTTTCTGTGAAACCCTGAAATTAGGGTTTTCAGAGAGATAGGGTTGTTTTGAGAGTTGCTGCCCCTTTGTGTTGTTGTGGTAGCTAGCTTATGATCCATCTCAATGAAATTTCTAAAAAACTATCATTTCATATATACTTCCTCTGTTCTTCCATGAGCTTGTTTTTCTTTCTTCTTCTTCTTCTTCTTCTTCTTCTTCTTTGATAACAAGGCAATATTTACTGTCTTTTTCTTCTTCTTATATAATATAAGGCAGTGATGATGTTTTCAGAAATTGAACCAGACATCGGGTGAAGAGATGTTTCACGGTGAGGTGATTCTGTGCCTGTGCAAAATCACACTTGTTGTATTTTTGCACAGACGCTGTTATTGACGCAGCCCTTGAGAACCTCTTCGCTCTTCTGTCTGAGAAAAGGCGAATCTGAGCCTTCTTTTCTTCAGCCCCATCTCAAATTGTGTTTGGGGTCCCTCTGTTTTCCTCCCCTTTTTTGAGTTTGGTTTAATTTTGCTTGTTTTCCACCATGTATAAAATTTAATGATGGAAGCATTGGAGTAGTGAAAAGTATTTCTCACAAAACTAATTTTTTTCAATGCAACCCATATAATTTTTTATCATTATGTGTGATTTTAGACTAAGACAAAATTTTGCTTTGTTTGTTTATTCAACAATCACTCCTATGTTTTCTAGTATGCTTATATTTTATTGAAAGTGATTATATTATTAAAATGACTATCATGAGATTACACCTGTAGATGGAGTGTTTTTCTGATATTACTTACTGTGAGGCTTTATTTCGATTTTCTATCTCTTTCATTTATGACACTTGTCCCTTTGAGGATTGCAATCTACGTCATTTTTCCCTCCTAGAATTTCTAAGCAAGAATTAAACCACATATAACATACCAAGAAAGAGATTAGTGTGCATTGCTCATCAAATTATATCTTTTTTTTGTCAAACACAATATTCTTTCTTTAAAAGATACACATGGGTCAGTACACTTCACTAAAGCTGAAGCAAGGTTTGCAAACTATAGAATCAATGACATGGTTCAGAAACATCGATGTTGGGTGAACAAGAAACATTATTGTGAAAGTAGCCTAAAAGATTGTTAGGATTCTCAAGGCATGCCATTGTTGCTGAGCTCTCCATCTTATATATATGAATGGACATGGCATGATAACTGTCTGGCTAGTATTATGGTTGCAGTAGGGAAAAGATCATTGAAATAACAAAGGCTCTCAACCTAGTGAAACAAATTGTACTATAACCTATATAACCCCTCTATTTGCAAAGCTCTGTATGTACACCATGCAAAGTCCCTAATTTCTAATGCTGTACATCATTTGGAGTCATGTTTTCATTTGAAGTGATGTAGTTCGTCATTCTTACTTCTAATGCTGTACATCATTTGTAGTCTTTTTGGAGTCATGTTTTCATTTGAAGCAATGTTGTTTATTGATTCATTCTTGAAATTTATTTAGCTATGCCTGTACATGGCGGAAAGATAAATACTGAGAAGGAATAGGCACTTAACTCTTGAGAAAACTATAACATAACAGGCCAAGATTATCAATCAGTATTTGTTTATTTATTTATATTAAAGTATGTAAATTTTTAAATAGAGAGCTTTGAACTTTTCTATCCCAAATGGTTAGTAGTTTATTTCTTCTCTTTTCATTTTGCGGTGTTTTGTTTGTCTAAGTGCATTTTTCTCTGATCTAAATGCAGATGAATTGGAGGTTTTTGATGTTTAAATAGTTTCTGGCGAAGCATGCCACACCTGTTCTAATTACTTCTGAGGTATTTTTAACTTGCTCTTTTTTATATATTAGGAATTTTCTGTTTTTGCACTCGTAAACATATGACTTGCACATTTAATGATATCTTATTATTATATAAGTTGCTCGGTAGAGGATACTTGGAGGCTATGATGTTGTTTTCAGCTTTTAGATCAGACAACAGGTTGAAGAACCTGGGTACTGGCATGGTGTTACAGTATCTATTTGAAAATACCATCGTGGTTCATTCTACAGATACTGATAATGCAGCCACGGTGAGGCTCTTCTCTTCCACTTTTTGATTGAGATAAGGTGAATCTAAGCCTTCCTCTGTAACCCTGCAATTATGGTTTACACACATTAGTTGTTAGTTTAATTATGAGGCTCCACATTCAGAGATAAGGTTGTCTTGAGAGGCATTGCCACTCTGAGTTGCTGTGCAAGTCGATGATCCTTCTCAGTGAAATTTGCTAACAGCTCTGCACGTATACATACATACACACATACTCCATCCATTCTCTTTTATAAGCAAATTTTACTTTTTAGGTTCATGAAATAAATGATGTATTTGGACTATATATAAGACTAAATACATTAATTATTTAATGAATGTAAAAAATAAAAGTTGCTTATAAAAGAGAATGGAGGGAGTACTTCCTTTTCTGTTTCAAAATAAACTTTTTCTTCTTCCCTCTCTTAGATAACAAGGCAGTGATGATGATTTAATCAATTGAATCAGACATTGTGTGAAGAGTTGTTTCCTGGCGATGTGACTCTTTGTCTGCATGAAATTACCCTTGTGGTTCTTTGCACAGATTCTGTTGATGCAGCCTTTGCAAACATCTTCTCTTGTGTCTGAGAAAAGGCAAATTTGAGCCTCCTTTTGTTCAACCCTATTAGAGTTTGGCCTACCTCATCTTTACGAAACTGGCTTGTAGGGTGAGGGGTGTCACTCTATATAAACTATTTTCAAGCTCTATGTCTAACCAATGTGAGACTTAGGATCTTCCTAATAAACCCTAACTCAATTTTTTTTTGGAATTTTTTCATTCTTTCCATCTTTCATTTGTTCTTTTGAATTTTTGTTTGTTTCTATGTCAAATTTAGTGTTGTAAGCATGGTACTATGGAACACATTACCATTTTCTGTGAAACAGATATATACTCTACTTGGTTTCTTTGAAAATAGTTTATTGTACTCAAATTATCATTACATTCTTGAATATAGTTTATTGCACACCAACCATGGTGGAAAGGGAAAGACTCAGAGTACACCTTTCCTAATGCTTTACTAATTATAGTAACTGTGTTTCACTTGACCCACCTCATCAATTTATATGCGACACATTTCTAGACATTACTTGGTTTCATATGAAGTGATGTCCAAAAAGAATTTCTATGTTTATATTTTATATCACTCTACTATTGTTTCATGCTAGAAATTTATTTCGATATGCTTGTGCATGATGGAAAGGGGATGACTCTGAGAAGGAATGGTCACCTAACTCTTGAGGAAACTATAATTTACTTTGAGCATTGGATATCCATGCATATTTTTATACATTTGAATAGAGAACTAAAGCGCTTGGTACTCTCCTATCTCAAATGGTCAGTATTTCTATTTTATACTTTCTATTTCTTTTCATTATGTTGGTTTGTTTGGCTAAGTGCATTTTACTTTTTTGTTGAATGCAGATGAATAGGAGGTTTTTAATGTTAGAATGATTTCAGGGGAAGCGTGCTAATACTATTGTAATGAGATATAACTTATAAGGTACTTTAATACACTTCATATTAGGTTATGTCTATAAAATTCCCTTTTTCTACACTCGCTAAGCCTATCTTCTACGCACTTTTCTCACATGATATGATTTTTTGAACTACTTTTCTTTATAGAGGACACACAAGGCAGTGATGTTGTTTTCAGCTTTTAAATCAGACAACAGGTTGAAGAGCATTATTACTGGCAAGGTGTTTCAGTATATGTTTGAAAATACCATTGTAATGCATTCTACATATACTGGCAACGCAGCCATGGTGATGCTCTTCTCTTCTGCCTCTTGTTTGATAAAAGGTGAATCTGAGCCTTTGTCTAAAACCCTGCAACTAGGGTTTACACACTCATTAGTCGTTAGTTTAAGTATGAGGCTCCATACTCAGAGATAAGGTTGTTTTGAGAGCTGTTGCCACTCTGAGTTACTGAGCCAATGATCTTTCTCAGTGAAGTTTGCAAACAGCTCTTCATACATACACACATACATATATACATACTCCCTCCGTCTCAATTATGTACTTTTTCTTCTTCTTCCATCTCCTCTTGGACAACAAGGCAGTGATGTTTTCAACAATTGAATCAGACACGAGTGAAGATCTGTTTCCAGGCATGGTGACTCTGTGTCTGTGAAATCCTCTTTGGGTTCTTTGCGCAGATACTGTTGACGCAGCCTTTGCAAACTTCCTCTTTTGTTTGAGAAAAGGCGAATCTGAGCCTCCTTTTGTTCAACCCTAACTCAAATTGTGTTTGGGTCCTTTTCGTTTTTCCGTTTGGTTGAATTTTGTTTGTTTCCCACTGAGTCAAATTTAACGATGGAAACATAACAAGAACTTGTCAACACAATATTTTTGCTGCAGTTTATAAAATATTTTTCTCGACTGCTTTTATATCGCGACTCAGAAGTGTGACTGGCACATATTACTACTTTGTTCATTCAACATTCATGCCTATACTTTTGGCTTTGCATACATTTTATTGACAGTGATATGAAGTTTGTACATATAGTAGTTTTTTTCCTTTCAGTTTCATGCTTTTTTTATGGTGTTTTTTGCATAATATAAAAATTGAAATTAATTGGCAATATAGTTTTTAACTTGAGACTTTATTTTATTTTCCATGTCGCTTTCATTGCAGACTGTTTCCTTTGAACATTGAGGCCTTCACACCTTATCAGAACTTTAAGAAAGAAATTTAAAAAATGAGTAAATGACTCATGGATCATACTACTTAGCTATTTGATTTTATAGCAAAAGATTCTGTACATACATGGAAGCCAATTTAATGATATAATCGACATGGATTGTTAAACTATATCTTTGAGATATGTTCAAATATTGGAGGAACTGGCTCCCATTTAAAGCTGAAAATGGATCTAGATTCTTCTATTCTATGCCCACTAATTAGTGTCTGGTAACCCTATTTATGTGTGACATTGAATACAAGGTTATAGTTTCCTTTTCAGCCTCTAACGGGATGCAGTTTCTCCAAAATTTGAACCATATTTAACACCAGAAATTATATAAAGTTAACTTTATTATTGGTCGAACACAAACTCTTCATGGAAAAACACATGAAAGGATTCATGATGAAGTTCAGTAGCTTCAGTTCTGGGTGAACTAAAGACTCCATTATGTTTCCTAGGTTTAGTTATTGGCCTAGAAGATTATTAGGCTTCCAAAGGCAAGAAAACGATGTTGAGCACTCCATGTTGTATTTATGAACGGACATAGCTTTCTGAGGTTGCTGTAAAGGTTGCAACAGGGAAGGATTCATTGTAAGAACAAAAAATGGCATCGGCAGCTTTGACTCTCAACTTGGTAAAACAAATTGTACTGTACTTAAAATTACAACATCCTGCTTTTTGCAAAACTCTGTATGCATACCCATTCTATTTCTGCACACATGATTGTATCTGATATGAACTATAGTCTGGACCCAATTTATCTTGTGATAAATTTCCTCACACTACTTGGTTTCATGCAAAATGCTGCCTAAGAATTCTAATGTTAGAATTTATTGTACTCAAACAATTGAGTTATTCTTGAAATTCATTTAGCTATGCAGATATGCTTGTCCATGGTGGAAATGAATACTCTGAGTAGTAAAGGGCACTTCCTGACAAAACTTTACACTGCTACTCTTAGATATCAAGTAGTGTTTTGCAATTGGACACCTCCGTAATCCTTCCCAACTCTACTTTGTGATGTTTTGCAATTGTTTACCAAAACTGAAACCGGCTTATCCACATTAATTCAATAGGTATAGAAGGAGCGACTTAAAATTTTCACAAGTCATCCAAGCCCAATACTCAAAGAAGCCCAAACTGCTTCATTTCACTCGAGGCCTACCTTTCCCCATTCAAAGCAAATGCCACAATCTATTTTGCGTAAATTGCGAGAGAGGAGTGCCGTAGAGGAAGTGGTGGATGGTTGAGCCTGAACATTACTGTCCCTGTCACAGCAAGACTGTTGTTTTTAAAGATATACTTATACAGAAAACTTGAGGATCTGGTACTCCCCTTATCTAATATCTACAATGATTAGTTTTTTATATCTTCTGTATTTTTTTTTTTCATTTTGTGGTGGTTTGCAACTGTTTGGCCAAGTGCTGGTTTCATATAATGCGCTTCATTTGTTCTATATAATAGCTTATCACCATCAAATTTTGCTTTAGCACTTTTTAAACTTCTAGGTGGTGTTGACATTTTATCTGTGATTTGGTTTGTTTTGGTTAGAATGCAAGATTTAAACATAATATAGAATACTCAATGAAGCTGTGATGTTTTTCAGCTTTTAGAACAGAGAAGAGGTTGAAGAGCCTTGGTACTGGCAAGGTGTTTCAGAATATCTGTTTGAAATCACTATTGCTGTGGTTTCTTCTACAGACACGTTAACGCAGCCATGGTGAGGCTTTTCTCTTCTGCCTCTTGTTTGAGAAAAGGTGAATCTGAGCCTTCCTATGAAAACCTGCAGTTTATACTCAGTTAAGTATGAGGCTCACTCTCAGAGAGTTAAGGGTGTCTTGAGAGCCGTTGCCCCTCCGAGTTTTCATGCAAGCCAGTGATCCTTAGTGAAATTTTGCAAACAGCTCTCCACACACAAACACACTCACATTCTCTTTCTCTCTTCTGCTTCTGTTTCTGTTTTCACCACAGCATCTGTTTCTTCTTCTTCTTGGATAACTAGGCAGTGATGATGCACTTAGCAATTTAATTAGACATTGAGTGAAGAGTTGTTTCCTGGCAAGGTGACTCTTCTGTGTGAAATTGCTCTTGTGCATCTTTGCACAGTTGACATTGGCAGCCTTTGCAAACCTCTTCTCTCCTGTCTGAAAAAAGGCAAATCTGAGCCTCTTTTGTTTAAACCCCTAACTTAAATTTTATTGAAACTTGGTTTCCTCTTTTTCTTTCTATTTATTGAATTTTTTATTTATAATGCTGGAGTTTCTCAATGCAAATTTTAACATTAATTGGCGATGATCCTGAGATTGCAACTTGTGATTGTTTTGTAGCAAAATTGAAATTGGCTCATTGATGTTTTTTTCATGGCATGGATGTCACACTTGGTGTGAGTTGTTTTATTACATGTGAGATGTGGTTCAAATATTGGCGGAATGCCTCTCATTTAAAGTTGAAGGTCGAACCATACCCTTCTATTCATTATAAGTGAATATTAAACAGTGTCTTATATATTAATGTATATAGTAAGGTCATTGAAATAAGTTATGAAGCTGTCATTCAACCTAGTAAAATAAATTGTACTAAATTTATAAAACCTTTCTATTTAAACTTGTCAAGGACTTTTCTTACCATATAGTGAGACATTAGTAAGTTGATCATGCAAATTCACCAAGTATATTTGTAATGACTCCACTTGATATCTTCTTCCTAATTTAACAAAATCTTCATTCATGTGTTTGGATTTCATCTTATTTACCATCATGCTTCACTTCGATGGGTTTAATATCCACATTCACAATAATTTTAGGATTCACGTGCACAATATCTATTACCACCAATAATAAAAAACCATTTAGAATTCAAATTAATAAGACCCTTTAGAAATGCCCATTTGGAACTCACTTAACTATGTATGTTTGGATTTAATGATTATTTTTCAGCTTAAACACAAGATTAATAATGTAAGGAATGAGGAATGAAATAAATGATCTTTACCTGTAAAATTTGTTTTGCTCCCTTTGAAATGATGAAATACATGATGTTTTGGTGTTGAAAAGTTGATTGAAAATGAGAGATTTTTTAAAAAGGATTTTGCAATTGAGTTTCTCTTTTAGAATGAAGAGGAAGATCATGTAAGCTGGTATTTTATCAACTTTTCTGTTGGAAATTTTCGGAGATGCAATCTTTAGAAATATCACTTATTTGTTATTTAAATCAGTTGAGTGAATAATAAAATTCTATAGATGAGTGTATGAGGTATTTTGGAGATGCATCTTCAGATACTAAGATGCATCTTCGGACTATATATTTTTGAAAAAATTGGGTGACACTTAGAAAAGAGTGTGAGAGACATAACCAAGAGTTGAAAGAACATTCTTTAAAACTAGAGGATTTCTTAATGCACCCCATAAGCTTCTTAGCCACCATTTAAAAATTCAAAAATGTTTCTCTGTTTTCGGAGATGCATCTCTGAACGCATCCATTACATACTCAGCACATGTCAATCTGAGTGACGTTTTATATGTGCGTTGTTTTTATTCCAGAGATACATTTCTGGAATATTTCATGAAATATATTTATAATTGATCAGTTCAGTAGAAATTTTGGAGATACATAGTCGAAAGTTTGGGTGAGATTTTAAAATATTTTGTCATTTTTGCATGTCAGATACTTCCAGAGATGCATCTTTGAAATAATCTAATATTAACATTAGCTGCATGATCACACAACCATTGTTGTCAACCCTCACCAAAAACCCCTTCATTCTCAATCCATCTTTTCACTCCGAATCTCCAATCTTTTGCTTCATCACATCAAAGGGAATAGTAGAAGATAAAATTTCAAGTAAAGATCCCTTATTTCCCATTGTATTATTCACATTAATCATACTTTTTTTCTTTTTAAAAAAACGAGTGTTGTGTCCGAAAATGTATCTCTAAAACATGTATGAACTTTTTCGGAGATGCATTTCCAGAACTAGTCTGTGTTCAATTTCCAATTCTGTTTTCAGCAGTGTCACTTATATGTTGTTATGTTGTAATTGTTTTCATTAGATATGATGGATCCTGATGTCTTTCCAAAATAAGTTATTACTTTGGATGTCCAAGGCATTGTCGTGAAGGCGGTAGATGTTGGGAGCAAATTTAAAAACGAGCAAGAGTTTGAATCTCGTGATCAAATGCTTTATGGATTTGTTTGGAGGCCTATAGAAGATGAGTTTTTGTGACAATGACATGCGAAAGAAGCAGGAAATATAAAACTCCTCTCCAGAATTTTAAAAGAGACGACACCGGTTCAAGAAAATGTGAGTGTCCGTTTAAGGTGCGTGGTTACATGTTGACAAACAAAAACATGAGATTTAATGTGATATGTGGTTTGCATAACCATGATTTGTGTGAAAAATTAGCGGTCATCCTAGTGTGTGTTGGCTCATACCGGAAGAAAAGGAATGCGTTGCTGACATGACATTGAATTTGGTTCAACCAAAAAATATACTTGCAACATTGAAACGGAAAAGATCCGAAAATATATCAAATATCAAACAAGTGTATAATATTTGGTACCATAAAATTGTTCAACACATTTCCTACTGTGTTCATACTTAATTCAACCTACAAGACCAACAAGTATAAACTTTAATTGTTGGAGATGATTGATGTTACCTCAACTGAGAAGACATATTATGTTGGGTTTGTATTTCTTGAGTGTGAAAAAGAGGACAATTTTACTTGGGCCTTAGAGGTGTGTCAGACATTGTTGAAGGACCAAAGTGAGATGCCTAAAGTGATTGTTACCGAATGTGATATCGCCTTGATGAAATCAGTTGCAAAAGTATTTCCTTCTTCTAATGCATTACTTTGTAGGTATCACATAACAAAGAATGTGAGAAGTCAGATTAAACCTGCAGTATGAACGGAATAAATAGAGTCCGAAGATGGAAATAGGCGAAAGCGGGTGTGGTTGTTGAAAAAATAATAGATGCATGAAATCATATAATAAATTCTTCCACAAAAGAACTATATGCCGGTTTCCTTATGCATTTCAAGAAAGTGTGTGAAAAGTATCCTGATTTGCTAAAATATGTTGAAAGCATAATTCTTGATCAGGTGAAAGAGAAAATTGTTTGTGCATGGACTGACAATGTTAGACACCTTGGAAATACAATAACTAACAGAGTTGAGTCTGTCCATGCTATTTTTAAAAATTAGTTGAAATATAGTACGGTCGATTTGTGTAGAGATTGAGACTTGGCCGAATCATTTTATAGAAAGGATGTAAGAGTTCGAGAAATTGAGCAACATTAAAAGAGAATCAAATGCACAAAAGTCTGTGGGGATATTGCCCATAGATTTAGTCGGTGACCTATGCTTCAATTGTTTAAAAACCCGTGGGGATATTGCTCATAGATTTAGTCAATGACCTATGTTTCGATTGTTTAAAAGTCTGAGGGGATATTACCTATATATATAAAATCTTCTAAAACTATACTTTAGCATCTAAATTCAAAGTCCAATAAAATTTATAGTTTAAAAGTATTTAAAACATTCAAGAAATTTCTACAAGAAGTATTAAAGAATAGAATGGGCAATTGACAATATAATATATATTTTTTTATAATTTTAAGACCATGATTTGTTATAGGATAGAATAACAACGTTCTACATTAAATGGCCGATGAGTAATTCAGATAGACATAAAGCTCTCAATGTTAAACCTAAAGTTTTCGACTTATCTTTCTCTTTCACAAATGTAAAATCAAACTACACTAGGTCAGGTAGGAGTTTAGTTTCAACTCCAATATAAGTGATTTTATTTTGTCACCCTTGACCTAACACCTCTACAGATTTCAATAATATCCATGTCACTTTTATTAAAATTTGATCATAAAATTCGAATAAAAAATCTAGTAGAACTATAAAAAAAATCCGATGCAAATAAAAAAAATACAATAGTTGTATATGAAAAATCAGGTATATCAAATATTTTAAAATTTTGATATTTTATGACACATAACAATTTTTTTTAAAGTCTCTATGTTTATCAATTTTTTGATTAAAGGCGTTTTTTTTTTAAAATATTGGATTTTTCAAAACAGTCACTACTTATCTAATTTTCGTGGATCAGTGAAAAATTGATAATGTTTATTGAGTTTTAATTTGAAAGGTTGAGATTTTGCCGATAATTTTGTACGGTTGTGATTGGACTGTTTTGTGTGGTCCACAATGAATTCGAAGTTGTATAAATAAGGATCATATGTTGTTAAGAAAACATCTTACAATATCTCATTTTTGGTCAAGGGAGAAGTGTAATTCAACAGGGTAAAACCTCCTATAGAGTTTCGACTCCCGAAGGACACAACTTGTCTTGCCGTTTTGAAATCCAAGTTGAATGATATGTTATCTGACACTGAGAACAGAAAGGTGAGTGAGATCGAGTTTCGTACAAACTGAATTGATACTGATGGAAAAGTGAAATACAACTTTATTGAGTTGAAGACTAGTGAAGATTTGAAAGTTATATGGAGAACATGTCACCGTAGGCTAACTACGGGACCTATCAAGTTTGATGCGACAATTTATAAATATGTCGACGACATAACCAAGATGTTGAAACGTCCAGAATCATATAGTATTGTCTATGTGTTGTTAATTATTATTAAAATATCCAAAATCATATGTGAGTAATAAATAAAGTCACATCATCGACATATCATATAAATACCTCTCCCTGTCATAATCTGAATGTCACATGATCGACATATGCAGTGAGCACAAAAAAGTCACTGGGCCCTCAAAGAAATCCTCCACCCGTGTGTACAAATAACTCTTTCGAAGCCGAACCAATAACCTATGTCTCAACCAGAGCATTGTCCTCTATCTCAACCGAAGGAGTGACACCCATATCATTTGTATCAGGTGCCTTAGTAGCAAGCGTCTCAGTAGTCGTACGAGGAGTAACCTCTGTAGTAGTCAGAGCCTCTGTCTCAGAAGGATGTGGCATATATGTCGTTTCAAAAGGACATGGCACATCTGACTTCGCCACCATCTGCATGCTATCCTCAACTGGTGCCTGGACATCCTCGACAACAGGCCCATCATCAACATCTCTGGTCCATTCAACAAGAGCTCTAGATCATCTACAGTGAGTAGTGCGGAATGCACAAAACTGATCTTTCGTCAACCACTTCCTGTGAGAACCGGTCGAGGTTACTCTTCCCGCATGGAGATGTGAATCCTTTACGTCACCTCGCCTCGCTCGAGTCGTGCCTATAACAATTTCAACTTTATCATGCTACCGAGAAGCAATCATGTCATCTTTCCTCTGGTCCTAACTGAAAATAAAAATTTAAAAAAGTTAACCTATCAGATTTTCAAAAAATCCGAAAAAAATCAACATACTATCGAATTTTTTTAAATATCTAATAAAAGTCATTCTTATTTCTGATTTTTTCAAAAAATCCGAAAAAATATTTCGGATTTTTTAAAAAATCCAAAAACATTTATGCATTTTTACAAAATCTTTTATAAAATTCAGACAAAATATTGAATTTTTATCAAAATTTTTAAAAAATTCAATTTTTTAAATATTTTTATGGAATTTTTAAAATATCCGGAAAAACTAATAGACGTAAGACGTGAACAATCATCTTTTGTACACAATTTTACAATCTTTTTTAGGTTTGGGGTCATGGAACTCAGAGATGAAGGAAAGTGAAGGCAAACAATAATTACATCCTTTTTAGGTTTGGGGTTATAGGGGAAGAGAGCTTTCTGATTTCTTAAATGAAGAAAGAAATTGGAAATGAAATGGATATCTTGCTCCTTTTATTTAATTTACATATAATCCAAAAATTGGTGTGTAACACTTTAATACATTATAGAATGAAATAATTTAATCTAATTAATAAATAAAATATGAGATTAATTGAAATACACTGTCAGTGTAAAAGAGTTTTACACCATCACTTAATTATAGACGTTGGATATTAAAAGAAATTTGACTTTTATTTTAAAAATCTATAAAGTAATACAAACGGGTGATGGTGATGAACCGACGGTGTAAAACTTTTTACACTGACAGTGTATAGTAATTAATCTCATAAAATATACATGTCTTATATTACTACCCTCATAAAATAGTTGTCCCTGAAACTAAAAGCAAAAACAATAGAAACAACTCCACTAGTGATTACAGCTACTAAAAATTAACAGTACTTAAGCATATACGCCTTTCTACGATGTTCTAAAAAGTCTAGACACATAGCCTTTCAAATAACAAGAGTTTTCAATCCAACATTTTCCTCCTCAATAAAATCTAGTCTCATATTCTTCCGTTCCACAGTGATAAATTGAAATAAAAAAATGTCCAAAAATTAATTATCTGTTTCAATTTCTAATATATATTTTTCAATTCTATAGGATTATTTTCATCAATTTTAATATGTAATAAGAGATAATTTAATAAAAATATTATATTTCTTTTATTTATTTATTTTAATTTATATAAAATAATCAATTAAATTATTCATTGTAGGAGGGAGGATGAAGTACAATTTCAAGTTTAATAATAATCTCCACAACACAATACAATCTTCTAAGTTATTTGAAATGGTGATCGTTCACCCATCTCCCCTCAAACTTCTCATTATTATAATTTTTTCCGGTAAGATTCATCTTTTTCATTTAACATGATCTCATCTATTTTAAACAAGAGATTTTGGAGTATCAGATCCTCAATTTATCAATAGGTATCTAACTAGCATCACACTTTAGATTAGTAAATCCTTTTATAAGCTCAAACTTGTTAAACTTTGATATTAATCTAAATGTATCATGCCCTAACTGCCTATGCAATAACTATGGATCTTTCTTAACTAATATAAGATATTTTACCTCTTATTTTTTTTACTTATACCACAAAATGGGAGTTTGAATTGTGTTTACTAATTAAAAAAATTTCTACTTTATTTCATATGAACTAAGTCAATCACGAAATAAGGGAAGATAAATTAATATAGTGACTTCATCTTATTTCACCCCTAACTTAGAGCTAAATAATGTCCCATTACACTTGAGATATTTTTATAATAATCCATCTGACTATAATATCATTAAGATATTTTTTAGTCCAACTAATCTATATCTTAGATTTCTTAAACACAAAGAACTAATTCCAATTGGATCTTCTTGTCGTCTCAAATAATCTAGTTAACACTTAACTCTTCCAGGAAATACAATCAAATAAACACATAATTGGTATATTGTTTATCTGGTAAGTCAATCATACACTATTTATTGCAGAACTAAACTGATTATGTAGATATAAGCATTATGCCAAAAAGGAATGAAGAAATATCATAAGACATTTGATTGATTTGACACTCAACCTAAGTATCTAAATAAATAGTAAAACCTGAAAGGTTGATACGATAATTCCTGATTACTAACTTAATAGTTATGGTTGAGAGTTATCACAAGATGACTGAGTTATCCCATATACTTGCGTTGAGGAATGTATAAGTCCACTACCGTGCAGTATGGGATGTACTAGGTCGATTTGTTTCCTACAATGCCGATGAGGATTATTATTTATGCATGTGAGACAAGACGAGGTTGTTGGCCTGATTTATTTGGGACGATCGACTTATGACACTTGGACTCCCCGCGAAGTCAGGTGGCGTAGTTCTTTGTAATTGGGCATACGTTGGTGGCATGTGATCTTGTGATATATGATATTGGTAAATGGGATAGATATTATTGACAATGTTTAGTGGCCTGAATCAGCATATAGTTCGGGGATGCATTAAAATAAACAGACACTGGGTAGAGATAAATACATGATAAGGATAAGCTTGTTTGACTAATTGTGTTTGTCATATATATATATATATATATATATATATATATATATATATATATATATATATATATATATATATATATATATATATATATATATATATATATATATATATATATATTACTGTTTTACACTATATTCCCACTTTTAAACTTGTACATAAATATTAGTTATGTGTTCTTTTTGTCTTACATTTTTGGATTGATCTATGGCGATCAGACAACGAGCTAGATTCCTTCTTACATCTCAACCATTTAGGAGAGAAGGCTATAGAGTGACATGGAGATGGGTTACGATGACGTCAAGATTGAAGGTTGTTAGCGTTTTTTCAAACACTAATTACATCACTACTATTAATAATATGTACATCCATTATAAGTGTCGGTCCCATTGGACTTAGGAGGTCTTTTTTTGTGATGTTTTCTTTTGGTTTTCTTTATGTATTTTTCTTTTAAATTTTATCTGTGTGGCAGTGCCACTAGTCTTAGTTATGTCAAGCTCTATGTAAAATATATTGGAAGCATATATGTGTGAAGTTGTATATTTTAATTAGTCCATTCCCGTTATTTAAAAGTTTCAAATTTTTCGTAATTTTATAAAAAAAATTAGGTTTTAATTAGAATTTCACTAATGGGACATATGCTGTCTCATTTTATGGTATCAGGGTTGGTCGATTCAGTTCAGACCGTAAGTGTCTAGATTTATATTGACCGTATCAAGTTGAATTCCCAAACTAGATGATAACTTTTCTCCTATGCGTTCAGTATTCGACTTGCTAGACTTCTGGTGAAATGATCGAGGAAATGTTTATAACACGCTTAACATATTTTTTCCTCTCTTAACAATATTGAATAATAAAATTAACATTATTTCGCTATCCCCCAACTCTCACAAACCTAACAGTAACATAACAGACTCTTCATAAAATTCACTCTATATATACTTCCCCCCCTTCATAATTTTCACATAATTTTCAAAATATTTATCTAGTTTTTCAAATGGATAAATACTTTGTTTTATTCATCACTCTACTTATCATTATTTTGTTTCATATTGGTATTGTCAAGCATGAAGAATTAGGTAATATCACGTAGCATTAATGATATTTATCATTTTATCATGGGTTAAATATACGATACCCCCCTGCAATGTTAGCGAAATTCGATTTACCCCCGTAAAAAAATTGATCCCCCCCTTGAAATGTAAATTTTTTGTGTCTTTTTCCCCCTAAGCGCAACTCGCCTACGTTGCCGGGGGTGTCGTATATTGAATCCTTTTATCATTTTATCATTACTAGTCTTAGCTTGGTTTATTGATAGAGGTTTTTGAATGAAACATCGTCCTGATTTTTGTAACCATTGTTATTGAACAAATTGATATGTTTCTTTAGTTTATACATTAAATGTTTATTATGTTTTCCCGAATTCTAGATATAATTATGTCTAACATTAAGCATCAATTTAACATTTTAAACATAATTGGGAAACACTAACTTAATTAAATACCCTGCATGTGAGAGACTCGATCAAATCCTTATCGATAAATCATTCTTGGGGATATAAATATACACATTTGTTATGTTTTCTATGTCTTGTGAGTGATTGAACCTAATAACTTATCCTTTTCAGGAAGTTATGGATTGAAACGTCTGAAACATAATGCATGGTAAATGTGCGGGTAGGGATGCTGGTAGAGGCGCTAGTGGAGGAGTGTTAGCCTGAAATTTCTAGTTGGTGAAAAATCATCAAGGAATGTTATGTTGAGGAAATACTAAGTGTTAGTATTTATTGAAAGACTTTAACAGGAATAAACACGTCAATTGGAGCATTTTGACTGGCGTGTTGACCATGGTTTGGAAGAATCTCAAGAATAGATCTAGCTGATCTTTCGACACCATATCAAAGTCGAAGAGTTCGAAAAATGTCAAGACTTAGGATATTTTGGAATTCAAAGACTTGAAATAAGTTGTCTAGGTTTTTCCACAAACTTTCTTCGTCGAGAAGGTAGTTCCATGCTTGAGCAGTTAAGAACGTGGAATACTGGTATTCAGCAGTTTGCAAGTTCTGAAAAGATGGAGATGTTTCAAAAGGCTGAAGTGCATGTTGTTGATACGTGTCAACTTTCTAGGAAAAAACTGTCGAAGACGGTTATCTTTAGATTAGTATAAATAGCAGGCTCATGCTTTGTATTCAAGGTCACAAAAATCATATATTTCTCTATAAAACTGGAGTGCTCGAGTCAAATAGTGAAACAACTTGTGAGGAACATGTATGGGTCTGCTCCCCTTTCTTTCATTGTTTTCATGATTCCTTAATTGAAACATTTTTATTTAATTCTCATTTACTGTAGTTTCTGTTTAATGTCATTTATTAAAATTTTCGTTTATTATCTCGACCCAAGCTTTTTCGTAATTAAAGTTTGTGTTCACTTTGTCTTCGTACAAACATTCATACTCAATTCAAAAACATTTTTCCTTGTATATTTGTTTTGCACAGATTACTTTCAAAGGGACAACTAATATTCCTATAGGACACCTGCAAACAATGAGCATGTAAGAATGTGAGTGATGCCAATAGAAGTACTGGTGACGTTACTCTCAAAGGGACAACTAATATTCCTATAGGACAAGAAGATCATTCCCAAACTGGAACGAACTCTCAAGTTGACACTCAAGATGTTCGTGAACTTGTTATAGTTGTGTTAGTCTAAACATAGCAAAATGCTCAAATCCTACAAATCACTTGAGATCTTCAAATTTTTTAGCAACAACAAAGGGAGACGTGCATGAGATACAAGGTTGAACTATTATATGAAAGGTAAACCACCACAATTTGGTGGTGACTTTAATCCGGAGGGTGCTGAGAAATGGTTGCAAGAGATAGAGAAGATATTTTCTTTCACTCATTACTGAGAGAATATAAGAGTCGGTTATGCAACATTCATGTTGACAAGCGATGCTGAAGCCTGATGGAGAGGGGAACATAGATTATTGAAAAAATAAGAAATGGAGATCAACATAATCGTGTTCAAAGAATATTTTTTTGGGAAGTATTTTCCAAAGTTATGTAGGAAAGAGATAGAGAGAGAATTCCATAACTTGTGTAAATTTTTGATGACAACGGGAGAGTATACTAGGAAGTTCAAATCCTTGCTGAAATATTCTGAGTTTTACCGCTTGCATCCAAGTGAAAAATGTATGTGTGGAAAGTATCAAGATGGATTGAAGTGTGATATTCAGAGGGTTGTCTTACCTCTGCACATTGTACGCTTCGTCGAGCTGACAAAAAAGTCTATGGAGTTGGAAGGAGTTGACAATAGGAAGAATAAATATAGATTAGGAGAACCAACCCGAAACAAAGATCATAAGGGTAGCATTAACCTATTCCGGGGAAGAAGGACTCAGAAAAGGGGATAAACCATATCAAAGGCCTACACCTTATCATAAACAGTATGTTATGAGGCTAATGTTAAAGTGTTATAGCCATGGAGGGGCACATCTTAACAAATATTGTCCAAATAGAGATATTGAAGCTTGTTTTTATTGTGGTTAGAAGAGTCATTTTCTCAAAGATTGTACCCAAGGACAAAATTAAAACATATCAGAAGAGCGATCCAATAAATAACAACAATGATAGGAGAGCAGTGAACAAAGGTCCAAATGTTGGTATGAGGCCTCAAAATCAGAATAAGCCAACCACAAGAAGAGTATTCACAGTTAGAGGTGTTGAGACCTCAAAGTCAGCTGGGTTGATTCAAGGTATGTGTTTAATTGGAGATAAGCTGGTAGTAGTATTATTCAATTCAGGAGCTACACATTATTTTATATCTACATTGTTCTAAATTTTTGGGATTAGAACTTGTTGATCTCAACAATAAGTTGACCATTGCAACTCCCTCAGGAGAAAGAATGACAATTTGTTCAGTCTATGTAAACTGCCCAGTATTCTTAGAAAATAGAAGATTCTTAGTAGACATTGTGGTACTCCCACTACAAGACCTAGACTTCATCTTAGGAATGGATTGGTTATCAGCCAACAATGTAACCTTGGATTCCAAGAAGAAAATCGCCGCTACCGGACCTTTAGATCAGATAATGGAACTGGGACACGCCGTCTTGGTTTGAAAAAGAACAGGAGAGTCGCCACCAAAAATAGTAGATAAAACCCTCAAAAAAGAATGTGTACGGGAAAATCCTAATAGCATTCACATCCACAAACTTGTCGATGTTGGGGAATAACACTAGCTCATAGATGAGAAGTACAAATATGGCCTCAAAGGCATCCTCACTCATGGCCTTCCCATACATAGTAGCTTGAGCAATAAGGAACTCAGAAGGGAGACCTTGAATTCCACCTTTTGTAGTCATATGAGCACCCACAATAGATTCATCTATATGCAACAGATCAACAATCTCTTGAGAAGTAGGAACTCTCTCCAAGCCATTGAACGACAACTGATCTAGAATAGGTATACCCACAAGATAGGCATACTCCTCAAGCGTAGGCAAAAGCTGGAAATCCGGAAAGGTGAAGCAACGGTACAAGGGATCATAGAACTGCACCGGCACACTCATCAGACCTTCATCCACCTGAGTAGCAAGAATAGACAGAAGCTTCCCATGACGAGCCTTGAACTCCAAGGGATCTAATACATAGGATTTCAAACTCCTTAACTCTTTCAAGTCGGGTTGTCTGAAACTGTACTTCTTCGTATTCCTTCTTTGCTTATCCATGTCTGAAAATTTGCAAATAGACCTCTTAAGTTCCTTGAAAATTTTCTCATTGTTGATGATATGGATGTGTATGAATGCATGAATGCATGGATGCAACAATCACACTCAAGGATCAAGCAAATCACACCACACAAAGGTCATGGGATGGATCAAGTCATCCTTAATATCAATAATCCATTTTGGTGGATTATAGTTTACACCTTATCAACACCCAAGTTCCATGGATATTAAGGATATACAAGAACGGATCAACCATGAATCAAGGGTTTGTTGTAAGTCACGAGCATGGTGTCTCGGTTAAGAACCACCCAAAAGGAGTGTACTATGGTTAAACCTGACAATCATGTTCTACAAGAGGTTCCCATAGTCATCATCCCATCTTTCGGATATTATCGGATAAACGACTACTCATATTCCAAAAATATTCTCAAGAGAGACTCTTATGAGTGTAGTATCGCGTAACAATCGTATCAAATCTTACACTTGAACGACCTTCGCACTACGTCCTAAAAATAGGCCAAGATGGGCTTGGTAAACTAAGGTCCTTGGCTTCTAAGGCATATATTGGAAAGAGTAATGCCTAACCACGATTACTCGTGTGACATTATTGATCCCAACATAACCTCCACCAAGTGAATGGGCTTGCAAGTCAACTTGCTAAGGAATAACTCCACACAAGTCAACAAGACTATGCCATTCTCCTATCATAAGTGCACTCGAGTTCGGGCATAGAACTCATCTCACAAGAGACCACCAAGCACACAAGCAATTGATATATCAAGCAATTCATACATTACAATCAATACAGTCATCCCAAATTTGCACAAAAATATGTCACAAGTAATATAAACATACAATACAACAAAGGTAAAAAGTAGGCAAAACCCACTAGGCAAATGCCATCCCCAGCAGAGTCGCCACTTTTCTGTAGCGGGGTATTCGTTACCTTTAGATTTATTGACTAAATCAAAAGTAAATCATACAATTCGAGTCGCCACCACACTTCTATTTATCCAAAGGAAAGGTTAGAAAGCGAACAAAAACCGAGAAGTTTTATCAAATCAAAAACTAATAAAAATGTCAGAGATCTGGGTAAGGGGGTTGGTTATGCAATGGGAAGGTTTTGTGAAAGAATTCTTTAACTTGAATTAACTTTTAATGATAGCAAATTGTGTGATCATCATCCAAATTGGTTGTGCATTGCATTACATGATATATTTGTGTTCTTACTTTGTAATTCATCCCATTCTATTGTTGCATAACCACACATATAAGCCTACATTGAAAATTTCCTTTAAAATAACAATTAAAATGCATTTTATGTCAGTATGTATCAATACATGACCCTTTGCATCGATACATGTAGCCTGTGATTAATCACAAAACAATTCTTGTTCAGTATGCATCGATACATACGAACCATGCATCAATACATGGAAAGCCAAAAACTCTGTGCATCGATACACACGACACCTGCATTGATACATGACTACTTGAGTCAGCCTGTGCATCGATACATACGCATTGAGCATCGATACATATTAGTGTAAAATTTACATGCATCGATACACACGATTCCTGCATCGATACATGATTTGTTAATTTCACCAAAAATCTATGCAACTTACAGTATGCATCGATACACCCTTGTATGTATCAATACACAGAGTTATTTTAAGTCATAACAGCAACTGTTTTTTTAAAGGATATAAATACAGGTTTCAACAGCAGGTGAACGCGACGAATTCATTGAGCAAAAAGACAATTGAACACAAGATCAAAGAAGTGTTGGAGCAATTGTCAGTGAGCACATAGAAACCTGAAAGAAACTTCATCTTCTTCATCTTCTCAATCACTTCTCTTCAAGAACAATTACACATAACAATTCTTGTTCTTTGGATTAAAGAAGTATCGAGATAACGTTCAGTGGTGTGATCAAGGATCTAGCTGTGGGTTGCAGTGGAACGATCGAGGATCTAGCTGAGTCGAAGATTGAAGGGGGTTTCTAGGAAAAACCTATTGGTTTGTCCTTTAAGAACTGGTGTGTTCTTGAGGGTTTGGGAGTCACATTTGCAGAACAGATTCAGCCGCAGCGTTGCGTTTGGAGATCGGGGGATTTCGCAAGCAGGTCGTGGAACCGGTGAATTGTTTGCAACTTTGTGCAGGAAAATCTTGATCGAGCTCAGATCAAGTGAAGGTTTATACAAGAAGAGGTTCTTGGAGTTTAGAAATTCTGTCTTTGTATCAAAACCTTGTACCAACGGATTCGGCAATAATTGATAATCAAAGTTCTCAATTTCATTTGAAATTGAGAGGGAGACGTACCCACACGCGAGGACGACGTGGGGAACTTCCTTAACAAATCTCTGCGTATCGTACTCTTACCTTAATCTTCTTTACGTTTCAAAACTGTTTTGCAATTCTGTTAGTGTGTGGTGATTGATCATATTTCTGGACAGCAGTGATAATAAAACCTTTAGTCATACTCCATTGCTGTTTATCATCAAACACTCACACACCAACTGTTTGACAAAACGGTTAACTTGATTGTGTTCATTGGAAATAGTATTTGAGGATAAGCGCATTCAATCTGTTAAAATTCTGTGTGTATTATTTCTGTCATTCTCATTAAAATCCAGCAACTGCACTTGCGTGTCCGGCTTTCTAGTAGCGGTTCAGAATAGACGGAAGTCGATTCGGGACCAATCTTTCCGCCATTTTTGAAAACTCTGATTAAACGTTAAATCCGTTAATTTTAAAGAGGTGATCTATTCACCCCCCCTCTCGATCACTAGCCACACCGTCTAACAAGTGGTATCAGAGCGCCGGTTCGCTGGTGCTCTGTGGCTGCCTGTAACAGTATGGATTCTGAACCAAAGGGGGCGTATAATAGAGCGCCTATTTTCAACGGTGAAAATTATGGCTACTGGAAAGACTGCATGCGAGTTCATATAAATTCTGTGGATAGATTAGTATGGGCTGCCATTGAAAACGGTCCGTTTCAAATTACAATGACTAATGCGGCTGGCGCCATAGTACCTAAACCAGAAGATGATTGGAATGAGAAAGATGAGAAAAAGTGGTCGTGTGATTGGAGAGCTCGAAACATGTTAATTTCAGCACTTGGTGTTGATGAATATTATCGAGTATCACATTGCACGACAGCTAAAGAAATGTGGGACGCTTTAGAAGTTGCCCATGAGGGTACTACTGAAGTAAAACAGTCCCGCATTAACACACTCAATCAAGAATTTGAGCTCTTTCGCATGAAACAAGGAGAATCCATCTCCGACATGCAAAAGAGATTCACCCATCTAACTAACCGATTGAATGCTCTTGGAAAACCTATTTCCAATGAAATTGCTACTAATAAAATTCTCAGGTGTCTTAGCAGGGAGTGGCAACCTAAAGTTACAGCAATCAAGGAAGCCAACGATCTTACAAGACTTACGATTACAACACTGTTTGGAAAGCTGGAAGAACATCAGCAAGCTTTGGAAAGTCTTGAAAAATATGAGAATAAAAGTAAGAAGGAGAAGGAAAAGAAAAGAGACAAAGAGGGAGAGAAGAAGCCAATAGCTCTTGTGGCTTCTAGCTCTAAGTCCTCACGAAAAGAGCAAAGCGACAATGATTCAAGTAGTGACAAAGACTCGGATGATGAGGAAATGGGACTGTTTGTAAGGAGATACAATAGATTCATTCGAAAGAATGGAGTCAAGCATTCCGACAAAAATCTCATGAAGTTTCGAAGAAAATCCATAAATTCGAAACAAGAAGAAAACAAGAAGAGTAGAGGAAGAGGATCATGCTTTAATTGTGGTAAATCCGGACACTTTAAAACGGACTGCCCTATGAAGTATAAGGACCAAAGAAAAGACTCACCAAAAGGGTACAGCAAGCAAAGGAGAGCGTATATTGCATGGGAAAGTGATAGTGATTCATCAAGCACACAAAGCTCAAGTGATGATGATGAAGCTGCAAATCTGTGCCTTATGGCTCACTCAAAAATTCAGTCCTACCACAAGAAGAAAAACAATGACAAAAAGGTAAAACAAGCCTACTTCAATAACTTCTCCTCTATGTCTTTTTCGGAATTAAAAATAGCTTTTGAAAAACTGCATAACGAAGCTGTAGATGCTTTTAAACGACTAGCTTCCGACAAACATATCTTCTCTTTTTTGGAAGGTAAAGTAAACAAAGCTGAAATTGATTTAGAAGCATTGAAAACTAGTATTGCAGAAAATTCAAAAACTATTGACATTGACGGATGTAGTAGAGTTAGGTATTGTGACGCTTGTTATGTTTGGCAAAAAGAGGTAAACACTCTTAAGGTCAAACTAGAGAAAGCGCTACAACCTAAAATTACTTATGCCGTTGACCCCAAGTTGTTTAAGAAGTCATTGAATCCTCCATATGCAAAATACTCTTTTATTTTAAAGGATTCAATGAACAAGAAACAACAAACACATCATCATGGTTTATGTCATTATTGTTGTCATGCTGGCCATACCATTGAGAAATGCAAATTTAGGAGATTTCTAGTCCCTAAAGGTATTTATCAATGGAAGCCAAAAGGCAACCATGTTAACACTTACCCTCTTGGACCCAATGAAAATTGGGGACCAACTTCTCTCTTTTGATGTTGTAGGATGAGTGCCTTGCCTCCGTAGATAGAAGGTGGTTTCTTGACAGCGGCTGCTCAAGGCACATGACCGGTGACATATCGCTTTTTATAGATTTCAAGGCAAAGAAAAAGGGATATGTTACTTATGGAGACAACAACAAAGGAGCTATACTCGGCAAAGGTAGTGTAGGTAATCCCTCCACCACTACTATTTCAAATGTCCATTTAGTTGAGGGACTTAAACACAATTTGTTAAGCATAAGTCAACTATGCGACATGGGCTATAAAGTTTCGTTTACAAAAACTTGCTGCATAATTGAACATGCTGAACAAAACATTGTGTTTAAGGGTGTAAGAGTAAACAACATCTATATGCTTGACTTGTTTGATGTACCGTTAACAAATACTAAATGTCTAGTCACCTTGAATGATGATTCTTGGCTTTGGCATAGACGTTTAGCTCATGTTAACTTCGATCTGCTAAACAAGGTTGTATCTAAGGATCTAGTAGTTGGTCTACCAAAAATAAAATTTTCAAAGGACCACCTATGTGACGCGTGCCAAATGGGAAAGCAAACAAGGGTGTCTTTTAAATCTAAAAATGTAATTTCAACTTCACGACCCCTTGAGCTTCTCCATATGGACCTCTTTGGACCTTCTAGGACAAAGAGCCTAGGTGGAAACTACTATGGCTTTGTAATAGTTGATGACTACTCTAGATTCACTTGGACTATATTCCTTCATAGCAAAGATGAAACTTTTTCTGCTTTTAAAATTTTTGCAAATCTGTCCCAAAACAAAATGAATTCCAAAATAGTTACAATTCGTAGCGATCATGGTGGTGAGTTTCAAAATTATCACTTTGAGAAGTTTTGTGACAAGTATGGCATTGAGCATAACTTTTCAGCCCCTCGCACTCCACAACAAAATGGCGTTGTGGAGCGTAAAAATCGTGTTCTAGAGGAGTTGGCAAGAACAATGCTTAATGAGGGTGGATTACCAAAATACTTTTGGGCTGATGCTGTTAGCACAGCCTGTTATGTCCTAAACAGAATCTTAATTCGCCCTATTTTGAACAAAACTCCTTATGAACTTTTGAAAGGAAGAAAACCAAACTTGTCACATCTTCACGTATTCGGTTGTAAATGTTTTGTTTTGAATAACGGTAAGGAAAACATTGGGAAGTTTGATGCAAAAGCGGATGAAGGTATTTTTCTTGGTTACTCAATGTAAAGCAAAGCATATAGAGTGTATAATAAGCGTTTACTTACTGTTGAAGAGTCGGTTCATGTTTCGTTTGATGAGTCTTATCCGAAAAATGTCGGAAAAGGTATTTCTTTTGATGACGCAGGTGTATCTACAGAAGACATACTCAAGGAAGCTGTTGAGGAAATTGATCAGTCCAAAACAGCTGCCCATGAGAAGGAGGAAGATACAAGTCATGAAGAAATTGAGGAAGAAAAGACAGCTGAAGTGAATGATCTTCCAACAGCTTGGAGATCCTCAAAAGACCATCCCATCGACAACATTTTGGGAGACATTTCAAAGGGAGTAATGACCCGGTCTAAGATAAGTAACTTTTGTTCTCACTTCGCGTTTGTTTCACAAGTAGAACCTAAAAATGCCAAAGAGGCCTTGATTGATGAATTTTGGCTAATGGCCATGCAAGAAGAGCTTAATCAATTTAAAAGAAATGACGTTTGGGAACTTGTCCCTCGTCCGCGAGATCATCATATCATAGGCACTAAGTGGGTTTTTAGAAACAAGCTTGATGAAAACGGAGTGATTACTAAGAACAAGGCACGCTTAGTAGCACAAGGATATAACCAAGAGGAGGGCATAGACTATGAGGAAACTTATGCTCCAGTTGCTCGCCTCGAAGCTATACGTCTTTTGCTCGCCTATGCGTGTTCTAAGGATTTTAAGCTTTACCAAATGGACGTAAAGAGTGCCTTTCTTAATGGTGTCATAAATGAAGAAGTGTATGTTTCACAACCTCCCGGTTTTGAAAATGCTGAAAATCCAGATCATGTTTTCAAGTTAAAAAGAGCTTTGTATGGTCTTAAACAAGCCCCTCGGGTTTGGTATGAAAGGCTTAGCAAATTCCTAATTGATCATGGATATTCAAGAGGTAAAGTGGACAATACTCTCTTTATTAAACACAAAGGGAAGCACATTCTTTTAGTTCAAGTTTATGTCGACGACATCATATTTGGTTCAACTAACATACACTTGGTCGAAGAATTTTCTAAGGTTATGCAGGGTGAATTTGAGATGAGTCTAATGGGGGAGCTAAACTACTTCCTAGGACTACAAATAAAGCAACTTGATGAAGGTACTGCAGTATGTCAAACAAAATACTGCAGAGAACTACTCAAGCGCTTTGGAATGAATGACTCAAAATCAATCGACACTCCAATGCCTACCAACGGAAATCTAGAAAAGGATGAGCACGGTAAGTGTGTAGATGTCAAAAGATTCAGAGGTATGATCGGATCTCTCTTGTATCTTTCTGCTTCTAGACCTGACATCATGTTTAGTGTTTGCATGTGTGCACGCTATCAATCAAATCCTAAAGAATCGCACCTAAAAGCGGTGAAGCGCATATTTAGATATCTTCATGGAACATCTAAATATGGGCTTTGGTATTCTAAAGGAAGTGATTGTAGCCTAGTAGGGTACTCCGATTCTGATTTTGCTGGCTGCAAATCAGATAGGAAAAGTACAAGTGGTACGTGTCACCTATTTTCAAACTCCTTGGTCAGTTGGCACAGCAAAAAGCAAGTTTCTGTGGCTTTGTCAACTGCAAAGGCTGAATACGTTGCAGCCGGTAGTTGTTGCGCTCAGATTTTATGGCTTAAGCAGCAACTACAAGACTTCAACATTCAACTAAAACGTATTCCTATCAAATGTGACAACACTAGTGCCATAAACCTTACTAAAAACCCTGTTTTACACTCACGCACTAAACACATAGAGATTAGACATCATTTCCTTCGCGATCATGTTGAAAAAGAAGACATTGTCTTTGAGCACGTTGACTCCAAAAATCAGCTTGCTGATATTTTCACTAAACCATTGGCAACGGAACCTTTCTTCAACATACGTCGTGAATTAGGAATCTTAGATCTATCTCATTTGATGTCATAAGCATGTTACATCTTAATTATATTATGCCTCACCGTGTGTGACAAGCACTGTTTTAGATGTCAATTATCCTTCACAAGATCTCTCCAACAGAGGTAATATCAATCCTTTCTACAATTTTCTTATTGATTAGTGATTGTGTTTGTTAGAACAAATATGCTTACTCTAGTTGATGTAAAGTTTGCTTGAATATACTTCCTGTCTATAATGTGTGCTCATTAACAATCTGATTTCTGAGCAAAATTATCATGACATAGTGCAACTGCATAATCATACTGCATAAAAACTCATTAAAAACCAGTTCAGCATCAGTATGTATCGACACATACGAAGCCTGCATCGATACATATGCTCTGAAATTAAATTTTTTGAAAAACTGATTCAGTATGCATCGATGCATCTATCGCATGTATCGATACACAAGGCAATTGAAAACACTAGGCATCGACGCATCCATCGCATGTATCGATACACATGACAATTTTGAAATACTTGGCATCGACGCATAACTCTCTGCATCGATACTTACTGCTGTCATCTGAATTAAATGCATTCTTTTTCTCTCTCATGCATCGACACATCAACCAATCATATCATCTCTTATCTCATTACTTCATCTCATCTGCCCTCAAAAACCCCAAAACCAGTGGCTAACCATAATCCTTCTCATCTTCACTCTCTCACAAACTTGGTAAAACCCTAAATCTCATATCACCATGCCTCCACGCACCATTCCAGCCAGAGCCAAAGGAAAAGGAAAGGGAAAGGAAGCAGCCGGTACGTCTCAGCAACCACCAGATGTTCCTTCAAATGCCTTAGACATTCTTCATCCTGCCATTGCTGCTGAATTTGAGGAATCCTTCAAGGCCAGGTTGGTAATGAAACCTCATATCTTTGATAAAACAGATGCTGTTCATCTGCACTTAAATGAAGTAGTTGAACTGTTACATGCACAAAGACTTGGGTCCTTTCTATCTACAAAAGATGACTATCATGAGGATTTCATCCGGGCCTTTTATGCTGGTTTACAAACTGGTACAGGCTATATGTTCCGGTGTTCTATCGGAGTCAGAACATATACCTTTGAAGCCAGTAATTGGGAAACAGTGTTTCAAATGCCGCTTCCGTCGATGGCTTTCAAGTCCTGGCATGACCTGCATTTTGATCCTGAATTTGACCTGAAGGACTTTACAACTTCTATCCTAAAGATTGATAGACCGTTGAGTGAGGACGAACACGTCACGTCAGGTATGATCAAACAAACTCCGCGTATTCTTCACTGGATCATTACTCACATTCTGCGTCCAACCAACAGTGGCCACTCTCGGTTGGATAGGCCTAGCATACATCTTCTCTACATTCTGCAAAATAAGATTCACTTAAATTGGGCGAACTACTTTGTAAAACGTCTATTTCATGTGCGAGACAGCTCCAAAACTGTGGCTCTAGGGTATGCCTCTCAAGTAATGAAAATTCTCAAGTTTTGGAAAGTTACATTACCTATTGTGTCTCTCCTATCTCCATCTGCAGCTCAAGAATTTGACTCTGCCACTCTATCGCATATGGGATATCGATGGGACAAAGACCGCAAATGCTTCTACTTTTTTGAAAGAAAATCCAAAACCAGAATTTACAACTTTGACGTGCCTTCTGAACGCATCCATGTTGCTGAAGAACAGCCTGATGAAGAAATGCAGGATGCGCCTGAAACAGATGTGCCTCAAGCTGAGGCCAACACTGGTTGGGGTGAGTGGGTGCCACGAAGGTGGTCTCCCACCAACTACGCACCTGAACCTACAGCCCCTCCATTCGCCGGTGGTACTTCAGCCTCAACACCAAATGCGGACATCACTCACATGCTTCAACAGATGGAAATCGTCAACAAAGAACGCCACGAAGAAGCACGGTACTGGCATGTTCAACAAACTGAATGGCACAACGAGCATCGGGACTGGCATGATGAGCATACACGGATGTATCACAATCAACACGCTTGGCACCAAGACTTGGTAAAATGGCATCAGGCGTTCTACAACGAAATGTCCGGCTTTATGGATGATTGTCGTGAAAATCCTGGGATTATGGACAGCTTTAGAAGCATTGAAGTTCAGAATCGATTTAGGCGATACTCCTTCATGGGCCAAAATCCAGACACAATGCCTCCTCCTCCGCCTCCGCCAAGCTACCGAGATCCTGACAGACATGATGAGGAGTCCTGTGGTGGCAACAATCCAAATTAACCAATCACCCTTTCATCTCACTGCATTTCATTTCATATTGCTCATGTTTTATTTTGTTGCACATTGTATGGTTTCGCTTATGTAACTCTTAAACTTGTTCGCACACTTAAAATTCTTTTCAATTTCTGTTTACCTCTATTTGTTATTGCCCTTACTGTTTGAATGATTCTTTGTGAATGATTCTTTAACTTGCAGCTTCTTTCTTTGTGATTGATAGCCTATTATCCATTTTTGCCATGCCCTGCTTCACTTTCTGCTTGATAACTATGGTTCTTCCTCTTTTTGATGTTGACAAAGGGGGAGAAAAATGCAGATATGCACAAACTCAGGGGGAGTATCACACATCTTGCCAAGAATTTGCCATCATCAAAAAGGGGGAGTTTGTGAAAGAATTCTTTAACTTGAATTAACTTTTAATGATAGCAAATTGTGTGATCATCATCCAAATTGGTTGTGCATTGCATTACATGATATATTTGTGTTCTTACTTTGTAATTCATCCCATTCTATTGTTGCATAACCACACATATAAGCCTACATTGAAAATTTCCTTTAAAATAACAATTAAAATGCATTTTATGTCAGTATGTATCAATACATGACCCTTTGCATCGATACATGTAGCCTGTGATTAATCACAAAACAATTCTTGTTCAGTATGCATCGATACATACGAACCATGCATCAATACATGGAAAGCCAAAAACTCTGTGCATCGATACACACGACACCTGCATCGATACATGACTACTTGAGTCAGCCTGTGCATCGATACATACGCATTGAGCATCGATACATATTAGTGTAAAATTCACATGCATCGATACACACGATTCCTGCATCGATACATGATTTGTTAATTTCACCAAAAATCTATGCAACTTACAGTATGCATCGATACACCCTTGTATGTATCAATACACAGAGTTATTTTAAGTCATAACAACAACTGTTTTTTTAAAGGATATAAATACAGGTTTCAACAGCAGGTGAACGCGACGAATTCATTGAGCAAAAAGACAATTGAACACAAGATCAAAGAAGTGTTGGAGCAATTGTCAGTGAGCACATAGAAACCTGAAAGAGACTTCATCTTCTTCATCTTCTCAATCACTTCTCTTCAAGAACAATTACACATAACAATTCTTGTTCTTTGGATTAAAGAAGTATCGAGATAACGTTCAGTGGTGTGATCAAGGATCTAGCTGTGGGTTGCAGTGGAACGATCGAGGATCTAGCTGAGTCGAAGATTGAAGGGGGTTTCTAGGAAAAACCTACTGGTTTGTCCTTCAAGAACTGGTGTGTTCTTGAGGGTTTGGGAGTCACATTTGCAGAACAGATTCAGCCGCAGCGTTGCGTTTGGAGATCGGGGGATTTCGCAAGCAGGTCGTGGAACCGGTGAATTGTTTGCAACTTTGTGCAGGAAAATCTTGATCGAGCTCAGATCAAGTGAAGGTTTATACAAGAAGAGGTTCTTGGAGTTTAGAAATTCTGTCTTTGTATCAAAACCTTGTACCAACGGATTCGGCAATAATTGATAATCAAAGTTCTCAATTTCATTTGAAATTGAGAGGGAGACGTACCCACACGCGAGGACGACGTGGGGAACTTCCTTAACAAATCTCTGCGTATCGTACTCTTACCTTAATCTTCTTTACGTTTCAAAACTGTTTTGCAATTCTGTTAGTGTGTGGTGATTGATCATATTTCTGGACAGCAGTGATAATAAAACCTTTAGTCATACTCCATTGCTGTTTATCATCAAACACTCACACACCAACTGTTTGACAAAACGGTTAACTTGATTGTGTTCATTGGAAATAGTATTTGAGGATAAGCGCATTCAATCTGTTAAAATTCTGTGTGTATTATTTCTGTCATTCTCATTAAAATCCAGCAACTGCACTTGCGTGTCCGGCTTTCTAGTAGCGGTTCAGAATAGACGGAAGTCGATTCGGGACCGATCTTTCCGCCATTTTTCAAAACTCTGATTAAATGTTAAATCCGTTAATTTTAAAGAGGTGATCTATTCACCCCCCCTCTCGATCACTAGCCACACCGTCTAACAGGTTTTAAGTACCCAAAACATCATTAGTACTCTAAGGGAGCCCTTTTCACCAATGATAGATGGTAGGTTGGTATTTGTGAAAGTTATTTGTGCAAACATGATTGGGGAGATGAGAGGAGAATATACAAATTATTTATAATTTTGTGTTTGAATGGATAAACCCATTGCCTACATACCATCTTAAAAAAGATTAGGATCGAAACCTCGTAATTCGGGGTAAAAATCTCAAAAGAAATTGGTGAATTGATTGGTCCAAAAGCCTTAAGGTCTTTTGTTATCAAAGGGAGAAAACTCAACCTAAAACCACAAATCCACCATGTGAGGAGAGCTTCAACATGCTAGTGAGGGGTTAACCCTATAATAAGCATGGAAGACTTATAGTCCATCACTAAGGATATAGGTGAGTATTATATCAACCTCTAGGATAACTCGAATCTAATAGCTAATGTTTATGAAAAGCTTTGGCAAGAAGTGGCCATTGAAACCACAAAAACAATTGAGTGAGTTATATTTACAAATGAAAAGTATTCACAAAATATGGTCAAAGTTGACTTAAGGATTCAATTCAAAATAAGTGTTATGAAAAGAGTTTGGAAAATCAAAAGCATAATGCTTAGGTTTCTAATTTTTGAAAACAATGTTAATGTTTGCACAAAAGTTTGGCTTGGGTTAGAGTGGAGGGAAGAAGAAGAATGGCTAGATCCTAGACATACAAAGATGAAGGAAGAGAAATAAAACCACATTGGAGTTCCCTTCTTGAGATCATAGTGATGATCCAAGTTGTTCCCTTTCCTTTGGAATTAGCAAGCAATAAGCAAATAACTCAAGCAATCAATCAAACAATAAAGCTTCTAGGAATCTTCCAATGGCTTTTGTATCTCTCACTTTGGACGCTCATGACAATGGTTCTTCTACTTGGCAAGTTTAGGATCCCTAGGACAAGAACACACAAATTAAAAAGTTCCACAATGCAATAGAAAGAATGGACAAGAGTGAGTTTAGAATTAAGTCCTTTCAAAGTCTTCTTTAGGATTAAGCATTCTAAAGGCATGAGGCCTAGTTGCTCTTTGACATTTTTTCTTCTTTGTTTAGCATTCTAAAGGCATGAGGCCTAGTTTCTCTTCAAACTCCATTAGCATAGGTAAGGTCCTAAAATCTAAGTCCTTTGTCCATTTGCATTGGGTTCACACAATCAAAACAAAACAAGCACAATAGTATATACACAATATATGCTCAAGTGAGCAAAAGGCAAATTGCATTAACATAAACATGAGCTCAAGTGAGCAAAGGGCAAAAGCCAATGAAAATAATGTGAAAGAAATTAAATTGCATTAAAGTAAATTACAAGAATTAAATGACTTGAATTAAAAGTTAATCATTAGTAGTTAGTATTAGTGTGCCATAAGGCAATTTAGCGCTATGTTAAGCAATCGTAAGTGGACTAATGTAGTAGTCACACCTATCTGAGTCCGGTCAATAAAATTATAGGCAACAAACACAAGTTAGAGACCATGACTAGTAAGCCAAGTTCCTACAACTTGCCATGCCAAAAGAAAAGAAGAAATGATCTTGTATTGATTTAGGTTTTTTGCTTGACCAAGAAGCAACCTATCCTCAATGCAAAGCAATTCACTTGATCTTTGATCAAGACGAATTTGATTTGAATCAAGGAAGGTTAAGCCTCTCATATGCCAAGGCTAACCACTAATCTTTAACTCATTGATCAAAAAGAAAAAGAAGAAGAATGGAAATGTACATAAATGGAATTCAAATGAAACAACTAACACACATTGATCAAAAATGAAATGAACCAACATCAATCAATGGTAAACAGAAGTGAGATGAAACTTAGAAGTCAAGAAACAAATAAAATAGTTTTGGTATTTTTGAAAATTAAAATAATACTTGAATTAAAATAAACAATTAAAGGTCGAACTTCAAATCCATTTCAAATCAACTTGAAAGAGTCTAAATGGATCATCCTAAGTTCAACAAGGTCAAACAAAGTTTGACAAAAAATTTCAGCATTTTTGGAAACCAGAAACTATTTTTAAATAATTAAAAATGAATAAAAATGAACATAATTGAACTAAAATCTCAAATCAATTTGGAAATTTATGAGAATATTTTTCATAGATTCATCATCATTCAAATATGTTAAGAAAATATTTTTGCATTTTTTGAATATTGGAAACTATTTAAAATGAATTAAAAATAACCAGAAAAGAGAAAATTCACAAAAAATATGAAATGGAAAAATAAAAAATATTAAAAATCATTTTCAGAAACTAGAATTAAAAAGAAAAATAATGCAATTGGTCTCATATTTTTTGGATTTAAAATGAAAGAGTTATGAATTTTTGAAATAAAAGAAAATAGAATAGAAAATCAGAAAATAGAAAAATCATGGCACGTGAGATCTGATCTCATTAAATGATCTGGCACATCAGATGGCTCTCAGGCGCGCGCTCACCAAATGCATTGGTCAATGGAGACACACGCAACATTAAAAAAGGTCATAACAATGGATGGCATAGATTAGATCTGGAAATATCAACCAACGACCTAGATTCAATCTGGCATGGTGGACGGTGGTGTACACCACCGTCTTCTCCAGCGAGCATGTTAGCTCCGGTGGAAGTTACAGGTTATGAAAACTTGATGAAAACATGTGATCCTCATAATTGGAAAGCTGGGGTGATGTACATCACCCCTGTGCCATTGACTTCTCCTCTAGACTCTCATAGAAGGAGAAATCTGAGAGAGAAAATTATGGTGTTCAATCTGAACTTGATGGATTCATAAAATTAAATACACAATTCAATTTCCTCTTATGAGAGGACTTCAGAGGAGCCAACAAACACAAGAAATGAGCAAGATCCAGTGAGTTTCGAATGGAAAAAGTTTGAACAACAACCTTTGAAGAGCAGCTCTATGAAGCACGATCCCTCCCAATTCTTTGTTGCAGCTTGTTCTTGAGATGGAAATAGAGCTAGGCTAAGGAATTAGAGTTCAATAATCAACCAAGGAAGTTGAAAATTGAAACTGAAAAATTGAAAGTGAAATGCAAAATTCCTTTAGGTGAGGTGTGAGGATTCAGTTCTGCAGCATGTAAGACGCCTTAAGGTTGGTTGTGAATGAAGCTGAGCATCTCTATTTATAGCAAAGCATGATGCAAGCAAGGTGAAATTCATGTGTGCATGAAATGGGGGCCTCCATGCATGGGCCTGTACAGGCGCATGGGAGGCCCAAATGCAACGGCAATTGAGTGTTCAGATGTAAGCAAGATGAATTGGACGTGCAATTTTGAAGGAATTGGCTTGTGCACAAATATTTGACATGGTTTCCATAAATGCACATAAACTTTCATCTCTTCGAAAATGCACCTTACCAAATTGAAACATGGCCTTGTGGGTAATGGTTGGAAAGGTCTTGACATGAGAAACAATTGTTATGTTGAAGAAAAATACATTTGGAGTTGGGAAATTAATGAAAACTGATCATAAAGTTCAAGGTGCAAAACATGTGTATGTGAATTTTGCCAAAATGGACCAACTTCAAGCCCTTCTCTTTCAATGATGCAAGCTCCAAATGATAAAATCTTCAACATAAAAGTTGTAGATATTTTCAATAAAATCAATTTGGACTCAAATGTTTCATCATTTGGATTTTTTATGATAAAGTTATGGGCACTTGAAGTTGGACTTTTTCACATTTCAATGACTTTGGTCCAAAATGACCTATAATGTTTTGCATTATCACATGTGTTTATTTTAGGATTATGAAATTTTGTTCAACATAATAAATGAAGTAGACATCTTAAAATTTCCAATTCATTTAATCCCACCTCAAAATCATGAAAAATGAGTGAGTTAGGTCCTTTGGAAGTTGACCCAAAATTAGGGTTTCAGTCAAAATGACCTATAATGTTTTGAAATGGATGATGACCTTCCAAGCTTCAAATGAAATTCGGATGAACATGAAAGGTATTAATATGGTTCTTAAGAACATTGTTTCTCTTGGGGTCATCTTTATTTGACAAACACATTAAAAGTTAGGCCTCAGTGGATTTCAAAATAGTCAGATGAATTGACAGATCAAATTCTCAAGTCCAAACTTCAAATCTTCATGAATGAATGATTTAGAACACTTAAATAAACTCCAATATGCATAAAATGATGAATTAAATAACTTCCCTTGATTGTATTTGATCATGGGTTGAGGTTGCTTCATGAGCAAGGCACAGTCAATGCACAGATAAATTAGGGTTTCCTTGGGAAACAATCCTCAAGCCCTTTGGTTTATCTTGATCAAATTGACAAATTGAGATACTTGGGAGGCATATGTGATGAATGAGAGCTTTGTGAACCATTGTCATGCTTGCTTTCACTTTCATCTGGCCATTCTTTGAGCATAGGGGCCTTCTCGGAGCCTTGGATCTTATGATTGCTCAAGCTACAAAACAAAAGATGTTAGTGACATATTTTTGTGCTTTTGGTTAGTAAACAAAACAAGAAAAGCAATAATATACAATTCAAGCATGCTTGTTGGTCTCAAACCAACTCACACAAGTCCCAACCCAAGGGTTAAGGAGCCAAGATGCTATGATCCTTGAGGCAAATGCAATGTGCAATGAATATGATGCCATGAGGGATATTAGGGTCAAAATTAGGGTCTTACAGATGCCCCTATTTAAGGTCATTCTAGCCGGAGATATGAAGGTTAAGATCTTCGTCTCGACGATGTAGAATGAGCTTAAATAATAACAAAGAGACGAATTTTGGTCCCTAAGAGACCTAATGATGCAAATGTATGTATGAAAAAGGGAATATTATGTGGGGATATATGTCCACAAAGGAAAAGAAATCAAGAGAAACTGAAAATCCATAGGAGTAATACACTCATAAATGGGACAGAGACTCTGGGGGACTTTACGGGGAGTAAAGGGGATAAAATGCGTGAGCAGGTCACGACTTAAAACTTGCTGAGAGACACAAAGGGATTCCATGAAAATAAATCAATGGAAAGACTCAAGCAGACGAAAATATGCATGTATTAGGGAATATGCCAATACAACAAACTATCCACAATGGATACTTCGGATAAAAATCCGGACTCGGATGGGGAAAACCCACCAAAGGGACTAAAGCTGGGAAGATTCACAAAGGACTCAGCTGAGGAAAGGGAAAATGAGGTATTACCGGTTACTGGGTAATAAGCTCAAAGAGGCATGTGATCAAAACACCGGTATAAGGGTGAGAGAACAATATGCTCAGGGAGAATGAATATCTAAGACCGGTATAAGGGTGAGAGATATCAATCATCCAAAACATCTGAGGAAGACCTAAAAAAAGGTATATTTCTACTCAGGAAAATCTGACTCCACAGGGGACAAAAAGTCATAATAGGGAGCAGAAGGATGGAACACCAGGGATACCGGTTACTGGGCATATAATAGGTGACCAACCAGGCGTGAATTGGGGAATATTTCCAAGACACTCATCATCCGAAAGGAGGGATGAAAAAGCAAACTCGATTACAGGATGGGCATTCAATTCCATAAGGAAATACAAATCTTACTCGACCGGGGAAGAAAAAGACTTCGACCGAAGAACGCATGAGAACGTAGATAACTTATTCAATTCCATAAGGAAATACATTATCTATTACCGTCAGAACGTAGATAACTTACTCGCATGGAATATTATCCACAACCGGTTACTAGGTTAATAAAGGATAAATCGACCGAAAAGAAAGGACATCAGGATACCGGGTACTGGGTATAAAATGATGACCTATCAAAAGGGGAGAAACAATCATTACCAAACAAGGGTAAATGAAAGATGACTCGCTGGGGATACATTGACAAAGGCAATGATCCGGGAGATATATCACCGGTTACTGGGAGATATACTCAAAAGGTGAAGGAATATCAATACCGAATATTGGATAAAGATAACCAACAAGGAGGGGATTACATCTACCGGTTACTGGGTAGAAAACCACAGAAGAGAGTAACCGTCATCGGTTAGGATGAACAAAATCAGGGTTAACTCTGCAAGGGGTAAAATGGGGTTTACAACTACCGGTTACTGGGTAGAAAACCACAGAAATAGGACTTACAACTACCGGTTACGGGGTAGAAGGCCACATAAATAGGACTTACAACTACCGGTTACTGGGTAGAAGGCCACAAAAATAAGACTTACAACTACCGATTACTGGGTAGAAGGCCATAAAACTCCGTCGGGGAAAAGATGGACAATTACTGGTTACTGAGCAATCATTCATCTAAATTTACGGGGAAGTGCAAGGGGAAATAACAAGAGGAGTCAATCTAGGAACAAACTAGAGAAACACAATGAAACAAGACTCAACCTAATGAGGATATAACTCAGGGGAGAAATTCCATCCCAATACATATTTTGGGAGGAAACTGAAATAACAATCGTCCACGAGGACATAACTCAGTGGGGAATATGGAAGAAAGGATAAATGCTTTCTGCCTATGGGGCTGACTTTATATGGAGAGATCAGACACAAACATCTGCTTGGGGAAAAATATATCACCAAATAGCAGGAGATAACAAACAAAGATATATGGCAAAGAATGCAACATGAATATCTGAATGTTAAAATTATGCATGTATATGCGTGGTTTATGTATGATTGATGCTGACAAACAGACATATCTAACACAACCAGGTCTCAGAATCAATGGACAGACATCCGGTACTACATCTCAAACGAGAAAGCCAGGCCCACTGGAGAAACATCCAATCTGATGGGGGCAACGGATACCAGGAAACAACAATCTCTGCAGGGGAACAAAGGCCAATGCTGAGAATCGAGCAAAGTCACTGCCGGGGACAAAGACCGCTGCTAGGGAAACAGGCAGGATCACCGGGGATCAGAGACCTCTGTTGGGAATAAGAAAGGGATCACAATCACCAAAGCTGGGGATCTTCCAACAACATGCAGAGATAAGGATAAGATCAGTCAGAGAAGAAATCTACTGGGAGTCTTATCAGGGAGTGATGTGAAATTCTGTGGGGGATAACCACCAAACAGAAGCACATCAAACAACACTCGCTTCTAATCACAGAAGGAAATATCTCTGCTAAGGAGAAGGAGAACCAGTCACTCCACTGGGGAAGGAATCAACACATCTTCCTCAAAAGTTCCAACACCAAACTAAGATCAAACAGATTCTTAGCTGGGGAAGCTAAACATGGATAAGATCCACCGTAGAAGCAACTCTACTGGGGAAATTATCAAGGAAAGATAGGAAACTCTGCGGGGAATAACCACCAAACAAAAGTTCCAAAACCAACATATTTCCTCATAATGCTGGAGAAACAATCTCTGCCGAGAAGAAGAGAAACACCGCTCTGCTGGGGATAAAAAATAAACATTTTCATCACCCGCTCTACTCAGGGGAAAAACTACCTGAGAAGGAGGAATCAACAAACAGGCTCTGATCAGACAACTCCACTGGGGAACCACTGCTGATGACTGAACCGGAAATAACCTGTAGGCGATCAGCTGGAGATAACCTGCAAGTGGCCGTACTGGGGAGTTAAATGGGATCAAACCCGCTGAGGATGAACAAGAGCCAACCCTGCTGGAGATCAATGTAGGCGAATCCACAGGGGATAAGCTACAAACCAACTACTCATGAAGGGAGTTCCTGCTCGCTCTACTGGGGATTTCCAATTCGAACGAAAGAAAATCAACCTCCTTGATAGCATATCAATTTATCAATCTATAAGGGATTTTAGGTCAGTCCACACAAGGGATGACAACCATATAACTGATAACACAGATGCTAGATCTAGACTCACTGGGGAGCTAGAAGATTAGGACCAAACTCCAGACTCTCAGGGGATCTGGGTGGTGTTAGAGGTATACTTCTCTAAATAAATCAGGACCAAAGCTCCAGACTCTCTGGGGAATTTGGTGATGCATAATCTTCTTCTGCGCTCGCGGAGGAGACAACTGTCGCATTACGCGAAAAACCGGCGGGAAAACAAGAACAACAGAGCCGCCACCGTGCGTTATTTATCCCAAAAGAGGGAAAGGAAACGCTCAGAGTAAACCTGGAAAAAGCATGGTCTCGCGACCAAAGAGAATGGGATCGGGAGTCGGTTATGCGAAGGGAAGGTATTAGCACCCCTACGCATCCGTCGTACTCGACGGGATCCATGCACAATAGGAAGGGAAATGGTTGCTAAAACACTGCTCGTAAACAAACAAACACAGGCTGAAAGAGACACAAGAAAGCAAACAAGACTGACTCGGCAGGATATCGCATCCTGGGCCTACTTAGTCTATCAGGCATAGACATCAGAGTCAAAGTAGTTCGGACTAAGGGGGAAAACACATGCTCGCTAGGATGTCGCATCCTATGCATACGTATCTCCTTTGGACGAAGGAGAATCAGAGCATTCATAGCTCGGCTAACACGCACACAAACAAACACAGGAAAAGGCAAACGTGGATCCTGAACGCCAATCACTGGACTTACATCAGCATCCGAACCAACAAACCCACCCTAGAACCCGAATGCCACTCGATGGACTTACATCAGCTTCCAAGCACACAACAACACAAAACAAAGACACAGGCGCCCGGAGAGATATGCTCATCTCCTGCCTACGTACCTCATCTGGTATGAGGATCAGGACGACGTAGTTCCCCTATGGAGGGACACAGGACTAGCCTAATCAGATAACAGAGAGAGACACAACTAGGGAGACTACGACTCGAGCCTAGATGTTATCATGCAAAATCATCCCTAAGTTAAGGTTTCTAGCTAACTTGCACAGGAAGCAAGCCTATCTTAATCAGCACAAGCAAACATCAAACCAAGCATTCATAAGTAGCACACACTATATACACACAAGTGAGGCTCAAACAAGGGTGGGGCTGCAAGAGCAAGCCATCTGTACAGGGTGAGTTTTGCTCTTAACCTTGACATTGAGAGCCAAGGTGAAGCAGATGAAAGGTGAGTGAAGATAAGACTTCACAGCTCTTATCCCTGGCCAGGGAGAGCTATAGACAATGAAGTGTGGGTCCAGGAAGTGGGAACCCTTCTACACTTAAGACTCTGACACAACTGTACACTGTACAAGATCTTGGGTTTGTATCCCAATGCATCAACACATTGGTGTGAGCAGAGGGATGACTCAACAGAAGAGCGGGAGATAGATTGCATATCTCTCTTATCCGCCAATTGCCTCATAGAGGTCTTTACCTGCTTGGGGACAAAAATAAACAAGCACAAACATTGCCTCTTAAGGAGGACTTCAGACAGGTGCCTGGCTAGGTAACAAGCCAGGTCTTCCAGACTACATGGAGACAAGAATGTTATACCTCAGTGCAAATTGCTTATCAAGCGAAGCAAAGCAATCTTAGCAACTAATGTACCTGAAATCAATCAAATACAATCAGTATACCAATCACAAAACCAAACAGCAAATGGTTCACAATTAACTATACACAGACAAATACAAGCCAATGCACAAAGGTGTAAGCCATTAAAGCTCAAACTCAAGTATCAATCCCTGCAAAACAAAGTCAAAATTAGCTATATACAAGTCACAAATCAAGTCCAATGGAAGCACACCATCAAGCCTAGGCCATTTGTGCTATTAACCTGAAACACAACTCAAAAGTGAGATCACAAACCACTAGTCCAAGACTAGGGCCAAAAGGAGATGAAAAATCCAAAACAGCAAGTGAAAAATGATCAAAACCAAGATAAATCAATTAAGAATAGAATCCAATTGGCCTCACATCAAAACTATACACCAAATTCATTTCATGCACAATTTAAGTCAAACTAGGCAAGTGTGAACCACATATGAGCAAACAGAATGATCACAATCAAACAAATACCAAAACAGCTCAATAATTTCCACAAAAATTCAAGTCTAAACAGAACACATTCAATGAGCTTCATATCAAATTTCATGCTATTTGGGAAAGAGGAAGTAGGGAAATTAAATTCAACAAGTCAGGACATGCAAAAATCAATCCAAACTAGGTCACAAAGCATGTGTCAACTTCAAGCAAATGTAAAACAGTGACAACAAATGAGAAATGAATGGGACCAAATCCAAAGTGAACTTAAACATGTTAGGAACCACTCCACCAAATTTCATCTTCATATGATAAGGTATGAGAATTTCACAAGCTATGTAAGTTGATCACTCAAGAAAAGTTCACAAAATGGTAAACAACAAACAAAAATCCCAATCAAATAGGAAATTGATCAACAAATCCTACAAAAAATCATGGCAAAACTAGATATACACAAGTGATCACATGCAAAATTTGGGAGTAGATGGCAAAGCATAAGCATAGAAACAAAATTCATGGAGTTAGCATAACATAGTGTGACACAAATTGTCACACCCAACTTAATCACATCATATCTCTCTAACCAGGAACTCAAAATTAGCAAACTATATACCAAAATCACCAGGAAAGAGTCAAGAACATGCCTATAAAATTTCACACATTTTGGATAAGGCATCAAGATTTCATGATTAAAATGGCAAAACATGCACATGAAGCACACATATCAAAGGCATTAGACAAAGTCAAAAAATTCACCAGGCACAACTTTGACTATCATACCTAAAAAAAACTAGAGAAAATTTGGAGATCAACACGAAAATCCCCATCCAATTTGGATTATCCATGACTTAATTATGATTTTTTGAAGTTATGTGATGAAATGAAATTTTTATTTAAACATTTAAATGAAAAAATGGCGCTCAGTGGCAAACTTGTAATTATGCCTGGCCAGAACCAAAACGCGGCGTTTAAATAAATTGCGTGGCAACGCATGATTCGCTAGGATCCGCGGGAAACAATAATTTTGAAACGAAGCCAGGCCAATGCAGATCAAACACGCGTTTGGAGTTGTTCTTCCTCATGTTCATCAAGAAAATTCCAGAAAATCAACATGAACAATCTTTCACCAAAATGAGCAAATCGTATACCGTTGGAACCGCCTAAGCTAGCACAATCACAATATCCACATGAATTTTCCTAATCCCTAGTATACTGAACGGATCGAGCAAGAATAGGTTTCATATCAAAAATTCAATTCAAGATTTCTCAATGAATATCCAACGGAAATGCACGATTCAAGCTTCAGATTACTCAGTAATGAACACTCTATTGAATCCATATCTTAATTTAAGCAATTGAAACAATTGATTTCTGACCTCAATTTGAGTGCAGGTATGGATTTGATCGCTTCCAACCTTGAAATCGTGAAACAGTTGCGTATTGAGGTATGGACAAGAATATGAAGTCAAGATTTTAGCTCGAAACAACTTGCACTAGTGGTAATCTTCAACTGTCATGTACTAGATGCAAAAGCCATAGCCATGATTCTTCAAAATCCTTCTACTGTGAGCTTCAACAGAAATCTTACTCCACCTACAAATGATGATTCACACCAGAAATAGCAGAAAAATGGAAGAAATCTTGATGAATGATGAAAAAAAGTGTGTGTGCAAATTGTGAGAATTTGAGAGAATTTGTGAATTTGGAGTTTGGATCTGAGAAAATAATTTGTGATTATGCATTTCTGTTACAATTAGGCATTTATACCATACACTAATCCAAATGTTAATCTCAATTAGGCAAATTGGAAGTGATTAGTGGAATGCACATTTTCATGATTTTGGCCAAAATGCCCTTTCCATATTCAGCCAATGTATCAGTCAAAAATCAGTTCAAGCAAGTTCTATTTGACATTTAGGATGTGTTGCAATTGGTCCCAAGTGCATATGCCATGTAATGCACAAAATCACCATTTCACACCAAAAATGCAAATTAGTCCACTTAAAAAATGCCATTTTGCTATGATGATTTTTGTTGAAATGTGATAATGCAATGTGATAGTACATGTCAAATGTGACTTGCTCAAAAAAGAATCACCCAAATTGGCCTTTTCATGTGAAAGTTATGGCACTTTGAATTTAGGCATTTTCTGAAAATGATTGGACCATATCTTGCCAACCACACATGGGAATTTCATGTTCTTGGAATTTTTGGAATGGTGAGAACAAGATATTCAACTTTCATGTTGGACAAAATTCCATTTGAAGCTTGTATGATGAAGTAATTTTGAGGAGCAAAACTTTCCATTTTGGGCAGTTGAAATTACAGGTCACCTGCCATTTTAGGAAACTTTTGATCTGACTTTATTTTCTTCAACCTTGATCTTTGATATGTCAAATGAGACTTGTATGGACATGAATGAAGCCTTTCAAACCATCTCCCACCTTTAACTCCATAAAATCAGGCACAGTTGACCACAGTTGACTTTTTATGGTTTCAGTTGAAATTCAGCTTGACTGATGACTTCTGAGCACCCAATCTTTGGCCAAATCACTTCAAAATGATCCTTAGACCATATGAACTTGGTAAACCAACCTCAGGGCCTTGTCTCAATGGAAATGGCACATGCTTGCTCGATTGACTGATTCTCCTGACCAGTTTGACCTAATTTCTGAGGAACTTGCACTTGGGCAAATGGCTATGCAATGCTATGCAATGGACTTTATTATGCTAATGACCTAAAAATGAAAACGTATGCATAAAAGGTAGGGTGCAAATTTGAGGTGCTACAGCTGCCCCTATTCAATCAACTGGGAACCCGAATGGATGAGAGCAACGGCTGTCAGACTTTCAGGGTAAACAGGGATTGAATACTGAAGAACCGTAGGATTTGCACACTGCTGGGAATCACCAACGGAAACGTCCACTGGGATCTGATATTTATTTTTGAGATTTTGATTTTTCTGATTCTTTTTCTTCTCAAAGGTACAACCACCTCCAGACATCTTAAGACGATGAATGGGAACAAAAATCACAACTAGATGCCAACGGACAACTAGGAAAAACTCGACGTTTACCTAGACCAACGGAGAGGTAACCAGACATCAACGGACGACGGATGAACTGGGAAAGATACAACCACATGTCAACGGACATAGTGGGAAAAACTCAACGTTTACCAAAACCAACGGAGAGGTAACTCTACTGGGGACGACCAGGAAAAACTCGACGTTTACCAAGACCAACGGAGAAGGAGACCAGACATCGACGGACGACGGATGAACTGGGAAGACTCGACCAGACGTCATAGGACGAAAGGGAGAAGCTCGACGTTTATCGACACCAACGGAGAAGGAGACCAGACATCAACGGACGACAGATGAACTGGGAAGACTCGACCAGACGTCATAGGACGAAAGGGAGAAGCTCGACGTTTATCGACACCAACGGAGAAGGAGAAAGCCACTTCACGAGGGAAAGGCACCACAATCAGAAACCGAATAGGACGTCTACTGGGGATTCTGGCTGGGAATCAACCAGACATTACGAATGACTGGAGAATAGGATGTACAACCAAACGTCAACGGACGAATGAGAAAAACTCGACGTTTATCGAAACCAACGGAGAGGTAAATCCGCATGGGGAAGGGTACAACTGGACGTCATCGGACAACTAGGAAAAAATCGACGTTTATCGACACCAACGGAGAGGAGGAAACTCTGAGGGGAACCATATGGTATTACCAAATGATCTGCGGGGAATAAGCAACTAGACGTCATCGGACGACTAGGAAAAACTCGACGTTTATCGACACCAACGGAGAGGAGGTTCAACTGGGGACGACCCTGTGGGGAAAGATATCAACTATACGCCAACGGACGCATAGGAAAAACTCGACGTTTATCGACACCAACGGAGAGGAGGACTCTTCTGGGGAGAGAGAACACAACCAAATTATCCACGGATAACTGGGAAAAACTCGACGTTTATCGATACCAACGGAGAGGAGGATTCTTCTGGGGAGAGAGAACACAACCAAATTATCCACGGATAACTGGGAAAAACTCGACGTTTATCGACACCAACGGAGAGGAGGAAACTTCACTAGGGAAGAAGGACGACGTTACGAACATCGAAAGATGATGTTTACCGACATTAAAGAAGACCAGACACTTACGCATGACTGGGAAAGCACCGAAAGATGGTGTTTACCGACACCAAAGAAGACCAGACACTTACGCATGACTGGGAAATCACCGAAAGATGGTGTTTACCAACACCAAAGAAGACCAGACACTTACGCATGACTGGGAAATCACCGAAAGATGGTGTTTACCGACACCAAAGAAGACCAGACACTTACGCATGACTGGGAAATCACCGAAAGATGGTGTTTACCGACACCAAAGAAGTAACGCACGCGGGTGCTAACAGGATACTAACATCTACATGTCAGGGCAAGGTTACACGCTTGCAGGGGTCTCACTGGGGAGAATCAATCTTTCTTGTCACCAACGGATGAGAAAATAAACCTCTGTGGGGATTATCAATCCTGAATGCTGTCAGGAGCAACTGTAGCAAACGTGTTGTACAGGTGTTGATCAAAATCCGCCTCTGCCGGGGACGAAAGTGGGATTTTACAACTACCAGCTAGCAGGTAGAAAACCACAAAGATAGGACTTACAACTACCGGTTTTTAGGTAGAGGCCAACAAAACTCCTGCTGAGGGTCAAATGAATGAGTGTCGGCTAGTGAGCAACTACTCATTTATGCCCCAAGGAAAACAGTCAGTAGGAAGCCAATTTAGGATTGATCCAAAAAGGCACACTGAATCAAGACTCATCCTAATGAGGAAAGAACTCAAAAGGGAAAACCCATCCCGTTAGGTATGCAGGGAGGGACCGGAAACAACCATCATCCACGAGGGTATAACTCAGTGGGGAGCGCAGAAGGAAATGGTAGACACTTTTTTGCTTAAGGGGTAAATTCTTCATGGAGAGATCAGACGCACCCACCTTCGCTGAGGGAATTGACCCAAACTTGCAAGATGCTACCAATTTCGGGGAGTAACACTGCTGGGGATACCCACTCAACTAAGGAGTTACTTGTTGGGAAAACACCAACCTCTCAACCAGGCCGGGGAACCCAATTCTGAAGTCGATCCAACGACGCGATGCTAAACTTTCTCCGACAACCCGATCTCGGATGGTCACCACGGCTAAGGGCTAATGGATATGCGTGCAATGCAGATGCATGAGAGTTTTTTAGCGCAATGCCCCATGATCATGGAAATGCTACGCACTAGTGATGCAATATGCTATGCTTATCTAAATGATGAATGTATAAAACACACGTCTCCTCCAGAGACAACACCGGGGAGCTCCAGGAACTGTGCTGAGGATTTACCACGTCCATTTCCACCCTGCCGGGGAAAGACAACCTTTGTTGGGGATGACCTCCATCGGACCCGAACTGCATGGGATTACTCTGCTAGAGGAGGCAACCAATCCTTACCTCTACTGGGGATAGCCCCGCCGAACCCGATCCTCTTGGGGACCTTGTTGGGGAAAACTATCAACACAACCTCTGCTGGGAAGACATCTTCAGACTTGGAAGACAATCACAACTCCGCTGGGGATATGGTAACCTTCAGGCTTGCTGAGGAGACACTGATCTCAGACCTGTTAGGGAGATAACCCTCTCACACCCACTGGGGGGATATGGCCTATTTGACACGGAGCGCCTGTCGATTCGTCGAACAGCGGCATTCATCGTCCACCCACAGTGTCGGCTTTCCACTTTTGAGAACTCCCAGACTCGCCTGGACTCTCTGATCCATCCCACGAAGATCGAATTCCTGGGATTCATACAAATTTTCCAGTCCTTAGACTTTGAAAAGTCTTCTTGGTTAACTTTCCAGGATCGTCGTCGTAATCCTTTACCGTCCTTTCACTGTTCGTCTAACCCTTTGCCCCTGGTCGGGCTCTGCAGGGATCTCTTTTGTCAAAAGGTTTCATATCACTACTTGCCAGCGAATGAAGATATCTAACAATACCTGCACAAGAGATTGTTAGATAAAAGCGTGCCCCATGTTTCAACATCTTGGTCACTCAAACTTCCGAATAAGATTTCCAGATTTCACTCTTATAAGCATGCATCGGAAGGGACCCCTACGTTTCAAAATGCAAATATTCTTATAAAAAATGAACGGATGTTTTCGTAATCAAAGCGGTAATGAAAACAAAAAACAAAACTCTTTGACTGAACACATTTATAGACTGAAACAAAAGGTGGCTCAGAATCGAGCAACACACAGGAAGCAAACCCTGGAAAGAGGTGATTGCGCACAAAAGGAAAAATCTATCCTAATGGCAATGTGAAACCGTGATCTCATCGGGTTCCAACTCGGTTACACCCCATATGTCCTCAAGACTTTCCGCACTTTCGGCTTTCTGAACCAGACGCTTCCGATCGATCTCTGTCGGAGATTAGCTGAGTCATCTAAAGCTCAAACGATCATGCTAGACGCAGTTGTTCGTTTCAATCCCTCTTTTTCCTGGACCGCCCTTTCGGGTTTCAGTCCACCGGGATACCCTTTTTTGCCCAAGCCGCCCTCGTGGGGTTTTCGACTTGCCGGGTGTACAGTTTTTTTTTATTATCCCTAACTTTTGCCCGAACCTTTTCTTTCTGTTTTTTGGTTCGCCGGGATGCCCTTTTTTGCCTGGACTCTTTTATTCTTTTTGTCCAGCGGGACTCTTTTTACAAAGTATTTTCTAACTGCGTCCGCATCTGCAGGGGATGGAAAATCCTCGCCACTCATGGTCGTCAGGAACAAAGCTCTGTCGGAGAAAGCCTTCTTGACCATGTTGGGGATTCATGACTGTATATCCACTTGCCCCACGATCGTCTCGAGGAGGAAGGATCCTTTTCAACACCAACTCTCTTACATGGTACGCACGAGGTCGCACTCTTCGGTCAACAACACGCTTCATTCACTAGGTACAACTGCCCCCTGACAAGTAACTGTCAGCCTCTTTTCTCCTCGGCCAGGCTCAACGTGTCATACTGAGTCCTTATCCACTTATCCTTTTTCAAGTTTACGTCCAACGGGACACCATGACAAAGCCTGAGTCTCAAATGGTAGTACCACCCATATCTGAGTGAGAAAGGCATTGCCCCAGTAGCCGTACGTATCGAGGTTCGGCACCCGGGATACAAACTTTGTACTCAACCACCATCGCGGGTGCATTCAAATGTTATCGGGGAAGCACTAGCTCATTCACTTGAAACTCTCCCCATCAGACATCAGAATCCGTTCGGATTCAGGGTCAGGCCCCTCCTCCGGGATCGGTCACTCTCAATCTTTCGATTTGAGTACCTCGAGATGTCCTCATCGGGGACTTCAAACTTCCTGGGTCGAGAATCATCAATGGGTTGCTGGGATAATCATACAATACTCCTCTTGATTGCTTTCTGGGAGGTGTGCTGAATATCGTATTCAGTCGACATCATTTGCCCTCTCGCAACCTGTCCGGTCATGCTGACTTCTCGAACATATACTTGATCAGATCCATCTTGGACATCCACAAAGTGGTATGAACCAGCATATACTGTCTCAGTCGGCGAGCAGCCTATGCCAAAGTACAACAAGTTTTCTCGAGCAGTGAATGTATTGTTTCACAGTCGATAAACTTTTTGCTTAGGTAAATTGCATGCTCTTTTCGACAAGACTCGTCATGCTGACCCAATACACACCTCATAGACCCATTGAGGGTTGTCAAGTACCAGATTAACAGAATCAGAGGTTCCTGCAACTTATTCTTTTTCCAATGCCATCCTACCTGACCGTTTGATCTCTTTTTGTTTTCGGTTCAGGCGTTTCTTGCATTATTTTCCTTTTTCTTTTCTTTTCTTTTTTTTTCTCTCTTTTTTTTTTTTTTTTTTTTTGCAGGATCGACCTCGATTCCTTTTATTTGCTCACAACAAGCCTCTGTAGCTTGACGGACAGCACTCCATAAGTGCACTGATTTGGACTCAACAGTCTGGGTTGTCTCAGCCTGGTCAAACAACTTGATCAAGTCCACCGGATGCCCCTCTCTTGCTCAGGACTTTGTCATCATGTCCTCAACATGGTGTTTGCTTTCACGATGAATCATATCATGAAACAAAGTCACCGTAGCCCTTTGATCCGTGGCACCGGCCTCCTTCTTCACCTTATAACAAGAAGGTACTCTTTGGTGTGATGGACATTGTTTACTCCATATCATTTGGCGACAATTCAATTTGACTTTGGCCAAACAAGCCATCCATGAAGGTAAACACCGATAACTGAGCAATATTATCAACCAATACATCAATATGAAGTACCGGGAATTCATCTCTCGAACTAGCTCTATTCATGTCTCGACAGTCCACACACGTTCTCATCTTTTAGCACCGGTTTCCGCCTCACTGGAGGACAGTCTTGACCTTCTCCTCGTGCGGTTGAATCACCTTCTCCTCTTGTTTCAACAACCTGGCTAATTCCAGCAGATCACAATCTTCTTCGCCTTCTTCTTCGGCATGATAGATCGGAGTGTCGAAGTCATACATAGGTGTAACCAAATTGTTATCGATGAGATCAGGATGGTAACGTTTGTGATTGGTACCAAATGAATCAAAAGGAAAGAGAATAAAAACATTGCCATTTTTATTTTTATTATATATTTTTTTTAAAACTGCAAAAAGTGAAAAACAGGGAACACCGCTTTTAATCACAAAAACATCCATTTATTACTGATGCAAAATGTTGCACAATGAAACACATGAAATGGCCCTTACAATGGACCATTACGTTTCGAGCAAAACGTATGGCTTTCATGCAAATAAAATTGAAACACAGAAATACTATTCTTCTGGATGAGTAACAGTGGCGATCTTGGAGGCTTTCCAATTCTCTGGTATGCACGATTTTATCCACGCCTCGAGCTCGCGGTCATGGTCAATCTCTTCACTCACTGAACGAGCATGATCAGAATCCAGCATTCCTGCACTGACAAAGGTGTACGGCGGACGACGTCCTCTGTTTGGTCTAGACGACTCTTGATCTGGATAACCAATCCCGAACATGTCTGCATTTACCACTATGTCAATGATCCTTCCCCAGCCTCGAGCCTCTTTGTTCTTCACCACTTCTAAGGCTTGCTTATAAGAAGAAATGGACAACTTCTTCTCCTTCTCAGTAACAACAGCATTCTCCACCTTGACGGTTTCGATTGCTTGACTGGGTGTTTCAAATTTTTCACTGTCCATTTCTACTTCTATCATCTTCCGGGTCGTGTCTCTCATCAATACACACCCCTCTGTGGTGATGGTCGCACAACAATTATCAATAGCAGGGAAAGCTCCCTCCCGTACCAGAGGATTTGGGACCACAACCATTGGAACCTTTAACTGATCTTCCTCAGCCAACTCCATTCCTTTCTTGACCTTTTTCACCATCTTCACTTTTATAGGACCCTGCCTGGGTACAGGGTTAACATCACCATTCATTATCTGTGCCAAGTTGATGGTCTTGGAGTCCACCATGTCTTGGATGACATGCTTGAAAGCCCTACAACCCTCAACATTGTGCCCGGGTGCCTCGGAATGGAACTCGCACCTGGCATTCTCATCATAGTGTGCAGGCCTCTTCTGTTGTGCTATGGGAATCAAAATCCTTGGCCGGACTAACCCCAAATCCCTCAATCTCCTGAACAGAAGGGTGTAGGTCACAGGTGGTTCCTCAAACTGACGCTCCTCCTTTTTCTTCTTCACCTGGCTCCTAGCTCTCGGTGCCTTCTGTTGAGGTGGTGGTTGTTGCGGTGGTACAAGTGGGTTACCAACAGGGGCGGTTACAGCAGCAACATAAGGGTGATAACGATCCTTACCACGTTCCTTCTTTACTGGCACACCACTTGAGTCAACCTCTTTTTTGAGCAGGCCACCGCCAGGGGGTTCCTTTGCTACAGAGTCAGAGGGATTTGTCACTTCGGATGATGGAGCTTTTCCTTGAACTTTCTCCACCATCAGCCGCTTCTCAATCTTTTCCAATCTCTCAGCCATGGCTTTCTGCCCCAAGGCAAGCCCTTGCACAACACTGAACAAATCCCTCACCATCTCTTTCAGTTCAAGGATGTCGGTGTTGGGAAGATCCATCAGTTTGGATTTGTTGCCCCTAGTAGGATATCTGAGCAAACGAGCTATGCGCACCGGTTGACACCTACAAAACAGCAAATTGGTTAGTATGACTCACACATGCAATGTCTATCCGTACCAGGAATATTCCTTCCTTTGATTCTAGCGTCACTGAGACAGATAATTTTTCATCAATAACAATCTGACATCTGGATGTCTCTCAACCAGAATCTCAATCAACAATGGACCCTGAGTATGGATCGACATGGGTTGAATGCGGATGAATGCAAAATGGGATGATGCAAATGCATGAATGCAGGTCACTGCGCCACCAAGTCATCTAAAGACCCATTCTATGAACCAATCACAGTCAACTGAGTCACCATAAATCCGACTTGGGGGAAGTTCCGAAATAAACGGAACCGGAGATTACATCATCATCACAGAAACATCCGCCGAACGGATGATAGCCAGATCCTCTGTACAGGTACTCTCAAATTCAACCCGGGGATCCGAAATAAACGGAACCCTCTGATAAACCACGGACAGAACTCTGGCGTCCCAGAAATAAATGTCCATAATCCATAGTCACCATCAGTACCAAGAGTCACCAACCAGTCACCAACAAGTCAGCAACAGTACCTGTAATAATCAATCCCTCCCTACTCACGGGTGTCCTCTAGGCTAGGGTAAGGTCGAGAGAAACGCAGAATAAACAACCCTTTCAAGAATATTATCTTGCGCACACCAGATGTATGCACCGATAATACCCCATCAGAGTCTGAACTGCTCGTGATATCAATGTTCCGCTAAGTGGCGTACACCACCCGCTTCCCATGAATCACTCTATTCCTAGGTTTCCTAGATTTCACTCATAGCCTGGGTATTGGGCCTTTTACCTCGAGTAACTCCCACCCCCAAACAGAGAAACACAGCCAGCACAGCAGATGAATATGAATGAATGCACACATTAATGCAAACAATAAACAATGAATGCAATAAATAACAACACAAAGCAACCAAAGTCCTAACCTAGAGAGCGCTAGGAGAGACTCGCTCGCGGAAGATGGACCAGCAAGAGGTCAACTTCTCTATAGTCCCCAGCAGAGTCGCCAGCTGTCGCATTACGCGAAAAACCGGCGGGAAAACAAGAACAACAGAGCCGCCACCCTGCGTTATTTATCCCAAAAGAGGGAAAGGAAACGCTCAGAGTAAACCTGGAAAAAGCATGGTCTCGCGACCAAAGAGAATGGGATCGGGAGTCGGTTATGCGAAGGGAAGGTATTAGCACCCCTACGCATCCGTCGTACTCGACGGGATCCACGCACAATAGGAAGGGAAATGGTTGCTAAAACACTGCTCATAAACAAACAAACACCGGCTGAAAGAGACACAAGAAAGCAAACAAGACTGACTCGGCAGGATATCGCATCCTGGGCCTACTTAGTCTATCAGGCATAGACATCAGAGTCAAAGTAGTTCGGACTAAGGGGGAAAACACATGCTCGCTAGGATGTCGCATCCTATGCATACGTATCTCCTTTGGACGAAGGAGAATCAGAGCATTCATAGCTCGGCTAACACGCACACAAACAAACACAGGCAAAGGCAAACATGGAGCCTGAATGCCAATCACTGGACTTACATCAGCATCCGAACCAACAAACCCACCCTAGAACCCGAATGCCACTCGATGGACTTACATCAGCTTCCAAGCACACAACAACACAAAACAAAGACACAGGCGCCCGGAGAGATCTGCTCATCTCCTGCCTACGTACCTCATCTGGTATGAGGATCAGGGCGACGTAGTTCCCCTACGGAGGGACACATGACTAGCCTAACCAGATAACAGAGGGAGACACAACTAGGGAGACTACGACTCGAGCCTAGATGTTATCATGCAAAATCATCCCTAAGTTAAGGTTTCTAGCTAACTTGCACAGGAAGCAAGCCTATCTTAATCAACACAAACAAACATCAAACCAAGCATTCACAAGTAGCACACACTATATACACACAAGTGAGGCTCAAACAAGGGTGGGGCTGCAAGAGCAAGCCATCTGTACAGGGTGAGTTTTGCTCTTAACCTTGACATTGAGAGCCAAGGTGAAGCAGATGAAAGGTGAGTGAAGATAAGACTTCACAGCTCTTATCCCTGGCCAGGGAGAGCTATAGACAATGAAGTGTGGGTCCAGGAAGTGGGAACCCTTCTACACTTGAGACTCTGACACAACTGTACACTGTACAAGATCTTGGGTTTGTATCCCAATGCATCAACACATTGGTGTGAGCAGAGGGATGACTCAACAGAAGAGCGGGAGATAGATTGCATATCTCTCTTATCCGCCAATTGCCTCATAGAGGTCTTTACCTGCTTGGGGACAAAAATAAACAAGCACAAACATTGCCTCTTAAGGAGGACTTCAGACAGGTGCCTGGCTAGGTAACAAGCCAGGTCTTCCAGACTACATGGAGACAAGAATGTTATACCTCAGTGCAAATTGCTTATCAAGCGAAGCAAAGCAATCTTAGCAACTAATGTACCTGAAATCAATCAAATACAATCAGTATACCAATCACAAAACCAAACAGCAAATGGTTCACAATTAACTATACACAGACAAATACAAGCCAATGCACAAAGGTGTAAGCCATTAAAGCTCAAACTCAAGTATCAATCCCTGCAAAACAAAGTCAAAATTAGCTATATACAAGTCACAAATCAAGTCCAATGGAAGCACACCATCAAGCCTAGGCCATTTGTGCTATTAACCTGAAACACAACTCAAAAGTGAGATCACAAACCACTAGTCCAAGACTAGGGCCAAAAGGAGATGAAAAATCCAAAACAGCAAGTGAAAAATGATCAAAACCAAGATAAATCAATTAAGAAGAGAATCCAATTTGCCTCACATCAAAACTATGCACCAAATTCATTTCATGCACAATTTAAGTCAAACTAGGCAAGTGTGAACCACATATGAGCAAACAGAATGATCACAATCAAACAAATACCAAAACAGCTCAATAATTTCCACAAAAATTCAAGTCTAAACAGAACACATTCAATGAGATTCATATCAAATTTCATGCTATTTGGGCAAGAGGAAATAGGGAAAGTAAATTCAACAAGTCAGGACATACAAAAATCAATCCAAACTAGGTCACAAAGCATGTGTCAATTTCAAGCAAATGTAAAACAGTGACAACAAATGAGAAATGAATGGGACCAAAGCCAAAGTGAACTTAAAAATGTTAGGAACCACTCCACCAAATTTCATCTTCATATGATAAGGTATGAGAATTTCACAAGCTATGTAAGTTGATCACTCAAGAAACGTTCACAAAATGGTAAACAGCAAACAAAAATCCCAATCAAATAGGAAATTGATCAACAAATCCTACAAAAAATCATGGCAAAACTAGATATACACAAGTGATCACATGCAAAAATTGGGAGCATATGGCAAAGCATAAGCATAGAAACAAAATTCATGGAGTTAGCCTAACATAGTGTGACACAAATTGTCACACCCAACTTAATCACATCATATCTCTCTAACCAGGAACTCAAAATTAGCAAACTATATACCAAAATCACCAGGAAAGAGTCAAGAACATGCCTATAAAATTTCACACATTTTGGATAAGGCATCAAGATTTCATGATTAAAATGGCAAAACATGCACATGAAGCACACATATCAAAGGCATTAGACAAAGTCAAAAAATTCACCAGGCACAACTTTGACTATCATACCTAAAAAAAACTAGAGAAAATTTGGAGATCAACATGAAAATCCCCATCCAATTTGGATTATCCATGACTTAATTATGATATTTTGAAGTTATGTGATGAAATGAAATTTTTATTTAAACATTTAAATGAAAAAATGGCGCTCAGTGGCAAACTTGTAATTATGCCTGGCCAGAACCAAAACGCGGCCTTTAAATAAATTGCGTGGCAACGCATGATTCCCTAGGATCCGCGAGAAACAATAATTTTGAAACGAAGCCAGGCCAATGCAGATCAAACACGCGTTTGGAGCTGTTCTTCCTCATGTTCATCAAGAAAATTCCAGAAAATCAACATGAACAATCTTTCACCAAAATGAGCAAATCGTATACCGTTGGAACCGCCTAAGCTAGCACAATCACAATATCCACATGAATTTTCCTAATTCCTAGTATACTGAATGGATCGAGCAAGAATAGGTTTCATATAAAAAATTCAATTCAAGATTTCTCAATGAATATCCAACGGAAATGCACGATTCAAGCTTCAGATTACTCAGCAATGAACACTCTATTGAATCCATATCTTAATTTGAGCAATTGAAACAATTGATTTCTGACCTCAATTCGAGTGCAGGTATGGATTTGATCGCTTCCAACCTTGAAATCGTGAAACAGTTGCGTATTGAGGTATGGACAAGAATATGAAGTCAAGATTTTAGCTCGAAACAGCTTGCACTAGTGGTAATCTTCAACTGTCATGTACTAGATGCAAAAGCCATAGCCATGATTCTTCAAAATCCTTCTACTGTGAGCTTCAACAGAAATCTTACTCCACCTACAAATGATGATTCACACCAGAAATAGCAGAAAAATGAAAGAAATCTTGATGAATGATGAAAAAAAGTGTGTGTGCAAATTGTGAGAATTTGAGAGAATTTGTGAATTTGGAGTTTGGATCTGAGAAAATGATTTGTGATTATGCATTTCTGTTACAATTAGGCATTTATACCATACACTAATCCAAATGTTAATCTCAATTAGGCAAATTGGAAGTGATTAGTGTAATGCACATTTTCATGATTTTGGCCAAAATGCCCTTTCCATATTCAGCCAATGTATCAGTCAAAAATCAGTTCAAGCAAGTTCTATTTGACATTTAGGATGTGTTGCAATTGGTCCCAAGTGCATATGCCATGTAATGCACAAAATCACCATTTCACACCAAAAATGCAAATTAGTCCACTTAAAAAATGCCATTTTGCTATGATGATTTTTGATGAAATGTGATAATGCAATGTGATAGTACATGTCAAATGTGACTTGCTCAAAAAAGAATCACCCAAATTGGCCTTTTCATGTGAAAGTTATGGCACTTTGAATTTAGGCATTTTCTGAAAATGATTGGACCATATCTTGCCAACCACACATGGGAATTTCATGTTCGTGGACTTTTTGGAATGGCGAGAACAAGATCTTCAACTTTCATGTTGGACAAAATTCCATTTTAAGCTTGTATGATGAAGTAATTTTGAGGAGCAAAACTTTCCATTTTGGGCAGTTGAAATTACAGGTCACCTGCCATTTTAGGAAACTTTTGATCTGACTTTATTTTCTTCAACCTTGATCTTTGATATGTCAAATGAGACTTGTATGGACATGAATGAAGCCTTTCAAACCATCTCCCACCTTCAAATCCATAAAATCAGGCACAGTTGACCACAGTTGACTTTTTATGGTTTCAGCTGAAATTCAGCTTGACTGATGACTTCTGAGCACCCAATCTTTGGCCAAATCACTTCAAAATGATCCTTAGACCATATGAACTTGGTAAACCAACCTCAGGGCCTTGTCTCAATGGAAATGGCACATGCTTGCTCGATTGACTGATTCTCCTGACCAGTTTGACCTAATTTCTGAGGAACTTGCACTTGGGCAAATGGCTATGCAATGCTATGCAATGGACTTTATTATGCTAATGACCTAAAAATGAAAACGTATGCATAAAAGGTAGGGTGCAAATTTGAGGTGCTACAACAACCTGAAAGATGATGAAGTGGATACAAGTATGCTAGGAATAATGAACAAATTCCTTACCCTTTTGGAGATCATACTATCCTTGGGAGAGCACTGAAGATGTCTCAATTATCCTTTCAGTCATTGTGAATGTTCACTTTGTTTAAAAACAGTTTATAAAAAACTTTATTTATTTAAAACAATGATATTTGTCAATTAAAACATGCAAACATTTTTTGAACCGAAACAAATAAGAGTGTAAAGAATTGGATAAAGGCTCAAATTTATTTGATGGAATGGTAGTCTGCAAATGGCAAGACTCCATGGATCTTTACAAATTTGAAATTGGTGATATATATTGGAAAAAGGGCTACATTGAACATAATGATCATTTCTCCCCCAACTCTGAATCCAATGTATTTGAATCTTCAGTTGACGATGACTAAGCGAAATTCTTTGACAGAAGGCAGCTTGTAGACCAAAGTCTTGTAAGGATGCAGTTACTTGCCAAATCCCTAATTTTTGCCTAGATTTCCCCAGGGTGAGGTACTCAATCTAGCGGGATATATATATATATATATATATATATATATATATATATATATATATATATATATATATATATATATATATATATATATATATATATTCATTTTTCACGTCTCTAACTTTTGCCTGGATCACCCTTTCGGGTTTTCAATCCACCGAGACGCTCATTTTTGCCTAAGCCACCCTTTCGGGTTTTCAACTTAGCGAGCAATTCTGTTTTTATTTTAGGCGAAGTATTTCTTGACTGTATCTGAATTCACAGGACGAGTGAAATCCTCCCCATCCATAGTTGTAAGTATCAAAACACCGCCTGAAAAAGCTCTCTTAACAACATATGGACCTTCATAGTTTGGAGTCCACTTGCGCCTGGAATCGGGCGCGAAAGACAAGACTTTCTTGAGCACAAGGTCACCTTCTCGGAACACAGGAGGCTTGACCTTCTTATCAAAGGCTTTCTTCATCCTTTGCTGATATAACTGACCATGGCACATGGCAGTTAATCTCTTTTCTTCAATCAAATTCAGCTGGTTATAACGAATCTGAACCCATTCAGCCTCAGTCAACTTGACTTCCATCAAGACTCTCATTGATGGGATCTCAACCTCCACGAGGAGCATATCCTCCATGCCATATACAAGGGAGAAAGGGGTTGCCCCTTTTAAAGTGCAGACAAATGTACGATAGCCATGTAAGGCAAATGGTAGCATCTCATGCCAATCTTTGTATGTAACAACCATCTTCTAGATAATATTCTTGATGTTTTTGTTAGCAGCTTCAATAGCCCCATTCATCTTGGGTCTATAAGGAGAAGAATTATGATGTGCAATCTTGAACTCGCTACACAACTCTTTCATCATCTTGTTGTTCAAGTTAGATCCATTATCAGTAATGATCTTATCTGGCACACCATAACAGAATATGAGTTGATTCTTGATGAACTTGACAACCACCTACCTGGTCACGTTTGCATATGACGCCACTTCAACCCATTTGGTGAAGTAATCAATTGCTACGAGAATAAACCTGTGACCGTTGGACGCTTTTGGCTCTATCGTGCTAATCATGTCAATTCCCCACATAGAGAAAGGCCATGGTGATGAAATCACATTCAGAAGTGTCGGGGGAATATGAATCTTATCCGCATAAATCTGACACTTATGGCATTTCTTCACGTATTTGCAGCAGTCAGACTCCATTGTCAACCAATAGTAGCCTGCTCTCAACATCTTCTTTGCCATGGCATGTCCATTGGAATGAGTACTAAACGAACCCTCATGGACTTCAGTCATCAACAGGCCTGCTTCGTGTCTATCCACGCATCTGAGCAGAACCATGTCAAAATTCCTCTTATAAAGCACATCGCCATTGAGGTAGAAACTGCCAGATAATCTTCTCAAAGTCTTCTTATCTTTAACAGATGCCCCAGGCGGGTAAATCTGACTCTGAAGGAAACATTTGATATCAAAATACCAAGGCTTATCATCTTTCACTTATTCAACTGCAAATACATGAGCTGGTCTATCCAAGCGCATCACCGTAATATTGGGGACTTCATTCCAGAATTTCACCATAATCATAGAAGCAAGTGTAGCAAGAGCATCTGCCATCCGATTCTCACCTCGAGGAATATGATGGAAGTCAACCTCAGTAAAGAAAGTTGAAATCCTCCTTGCATAATCTCTATATGGGATGAGGCCAGGCTGATTCGTCTCCCATTCACCCTTAATCTGATTAACAGCAAGGGCCAAATCACCATAAACATCAAGATGCTTGATCCTAAGATCAATACATTCTTCTAAACCCATAATACAGACCTCATACTCCGCCATATTATTCATGCATTTGAAAGTTAGCCTTGCTGTAAAAGGAAAATGTGTGTCCTGAGGAGTAATAATCACTGCCCCAATACCATTTCCATATTGATTTACAGCGCCATCAAACACCATGCTCCATCGGGAACCAGGCTCTGGCCCTTCATCGAGCGTAGGCTCATTGCAATCTTTCATTTTCAAATACAGAATCTCCTCATCTGGGAAGTCATACTGAACTGACTGATAATCCTCAATTGGTTGATGTACCAAGTGGTCAGCCAAGATACTACCCTTAATAGCTTTCTGAGCTCGATACTTAATATCATACTCAGACAACAACATCTGCCAACATGCAATCCTCCCAGTTAAAGCAGGTTTCTAAAATATATACTTGATTGGATCCATTTTGGATATCAACCAAGTCGTATGATTCAACATATACTGGCGTAAGCGCTTAGTAGCCCAAGCCAAAGCACAACATGTCTTCTCAAGCATTGACTATCGAGACTCACAATCAGTGAACTTCTTACTCAGGTAGTATATAGCATATTCTTTCTTTCCTGATTCATCTTGCTGACCTAAGACACAACCCATAGAGTCTTCAAGAACAGTCAAATACATAATCAAGGGTCTCCCTTCCACATGCGGAGACAGAATCGGAGGCTTGGACATATACTCTTTGATACTATCAAAGGCCTTTTGGCAATCCTTGGTTCAATCATGACTCTGATCTTTCCGGAGGAGCTTGAATATCGGCACACATGTGGTAGTCATGTGGGATATAAATCTGGAAATATAATTCAAGCGACGAAGAAAACCTCGGACTTGCTTCTCAATTTTGGGCGTAGGCATCTCTTGTATTGCTTTGACCTTGGAGGGATCAACTTCAATACCTCTCTCGATGACAATAAAGCTCAATAACTTTCCAGAACGGACTCCAAATGTACACTTGTAAGGATTCAGACGGAGTTTGTACTTCCTCAAACGCTGAAAAAGCTTCAACAAGTGCTCTACATGTTCAACTTCTGTTCTCGACTTTGCAATCATATCGTCAACATATACCTCGATCTCCTTGTGCATCATATCATGAAACAAGGTAGTCATAGTGCGTTGATACGTGGCTCCGGCGTTCTTCAAACCGAAGGGCATCACTCGATAACAAAATGTTCCCCAAGGTGTGATGAATGTTGTCTTCTCCATATCCTCGGGTGCCATTTTAATCTGATTATATCCGGAAAATCCGTCCATAAATGAGAAGACATTGAATTTAGCTGTATTATCTACCAACATATCAATGTGCGGTAAATGAAAATCATATTTCGAACTAGCTTTATTCAAGTCTCTATAGTCCACACACATTCGGACTTTTCCATCTTTCTTAGGCACGGGCACAATATTGGCCACCCATTGAGGATATGTAGAAGTCACCAGAAACCCCACATCAATTTGCTTATGAACTTCTTCTTTAATCTTCACTGCCATATCGGGATGAGTTCTTCTGAGCTTCTGCTTTACAGGCACGCACTCAGGCTTCAAAGGCAGGAAATGTTGCACAATATAAGTATCCAGACCAGGCATGTCTTCATATGACCAGGCAAAGACGTCGGCATATTCTTGTAGCAACTCAATCAACCCCTTCTTAACAGATTCTTCAAGGAGTGCCCCAATCTTCACTTCGTGAACACAATCCTCAGACCCCAAGTTGACTGTTTCCAGATTCTCAAGATGTGGCTGAATGATCTTCTCTTCATGCTTAAGCAGACGGGTAATCTCGTCAGGAATCTCTTCCACATCATCTTCTTCGGCCTCAAATACAGGGAACTCAAAGTTAGGAGATGATGTTGGATCATTATGTTCAATGGGTTTGATCAACCTGCATAATGATTTTGGATATAAAAGAGATTTTAGAATTCAAACAAGGCAAATCATTAAGCAGATGAAAAGATTGATTTTATTCTCTTTTTTAGGGTTTTATGTGATCACCAATTTCATGCAAAAAGCAAAAAGTGAAAATAATTTGTAAAAAACAAACATTTAACAATTTATTGAATGAATATCATTGTATTTATGGGCCAACAATGTCATCACTTCTCCTTTTGGCATGGGAGAAGGGTTTTTAAACAAAAATGAACATTAAGTTGACTTATGGACAACTGTTGGAACATCAACAACGACCCAATTATTGCAGAACCCTCTAGGGATGACAAAGTTGCCAGAATCCTCCTCCGCATCCTCTTCCACAACAACAACAACTTCTTGATCTTCAACCGTGTGGATGAAACCACCACTCTAAAACAGACCGTGCTTATTGAAAGTTCCTAAAGAATACCCTATGCCAACCCGAGATTTATTGTCTTCCAGCTTAATCATTTGTCCTAAACCAGTAGTTGCGCCATGCTCAATGGCCAACTTCACATCATTGTAGGATGCAATGAAGAAGTTCCTTTCTTAGAAGGCTCAATAATAGACAAGGCTTGGAACATCGTCCCAACCTCATCCTCAGCATCAATGTAAGAAAAGGAAGACAGATGGCTAACCAAGAGAGCCTTCTCTCCCCCTACCACCACCAACTTTTTGTTCTTAACGAGCTTCAACTTTTGGTGTAGGGTGGATGTCACGACACCTGCCTCGTGAATCCATGGTCTGCCCAACAAACAGCTATATGATGGGTGGATATCCATGACCTGAAAAGTGATTTGGAAATCACTAGGTCATATCTTGACTGGGAGTTCAACCTCTCCAATCACAGTTTTGCGCGATCCATCAAAAGTTTTGACGACCACTCCACTTTGCCTCATGGGAGGCCCCTGGTATGAAAGTCTAGCCAAAGTGGATTTTGGCAACACATTCAGCGATGATCCAGTGTCTATCAGCACATTAGACATGGCATCATCCTTACAGTTCGTGGAGATGTGAAGTGGCAAATTGTGGTCCCTTCCCTCCTCGGGGAGATCAGCATCACAGAAGCTCAGGTTGTTGCAAGCAGTAATGTTTGCAACAATGCTATCAAATTGTTCTATTGTGACGTCATGATCTACATACGCCACGTCCAACATCTTCTGCAAAGCTTCACGGTGTGGCTCAGAGTTCATCAACAAAGATAGCACTGATATCTTTGAAGGCGTTTGTAGAAGCTGATCTACAACATTGTATTAACTCCTCTTGATGAGCCTTAGCATCTCATCACAGTCCTCTTTTATCATGCCATTCTGGCCAGCAGGGACAGGAGTTTTAACAACGACGGCAGGTCTGTTAACAGCAAGTGCCAGATTCGGAGAATTGGAAGAATTTCCCACAGGGCGGGTAGCACTATCGACAATATCAGCTCTTCTGGTGTCGACCTGGGGTTTCGGTAGCGCTGAGAATACACGACCACTGTGGGTCAAACCACTGACATCAACGATATTCACAAGAGAAGTGGAGGGTAGAGGCACCTCCTTCCCATCTTCCAATGCCACAACATTATAACGACAGGGAACAACCTTGTCAGAAGAGTAACGCACAGGGCCAGCTGGTTTAATTATGAGAGTAGGAGAAGCCTTCTGCTTGCTGCCATCGTATTGGACGACAACGGGCTTAGGTATCCTGAATACAAGTGATATCACATTAACTTCATCATCCTCGTCACGATTCTGAAGTATCTCTATCACACCCTGATCCAGCATTTCTTGGATGTCTTTTCTAACTTGACGACATCCTCTCTCATTGACAGTACAAACACGATAACTGTCGTGGTCATGCTCGTAGTGATTGTAACCACACAACAATCTATGAATCTCGACCAAAGATTGTATGATATGGCTGACATATCCGACCTTGTATTTACCAGGGCAACCCTGAACTATATTTACAGCAGCTTTCCCATGCTCGGGCAATGGGTTCTTCTTCACGTTAGGACCTACGTCCTTGAAAAACAATATACCGCTTCTCACAAGGTCTTGCACCTTGGTCTTCAACGGGTAACAATTCTCCACATCATGTCCGGGAGCACCAGAATGATAAATGCAATGAAGCTCAGGCTTATACCACCACTGAGGGTCGGTAGGTATAGCAGGTGGGTCACGTGGAGTGATCAGTTTCCTTTCAATTAAAGAAGGATATAGCTCTGCGTAGGTCATCGGAATAGGATCAAAAGTGACCCTCTTCCTATCATAGCTTGTACTGGTCTGATTGTTGTTTCGAGGCTGGTAGGCCTGCTGTTGACGACGGTGCTGTTGTTGCTGATACTGTTGATGTTGTTGTTGCTGGTTCTGATTATGATGCTGATATTGCTGATTTTCTCTGAAAACAGGTGCTATATGAGCCACCTGGTGTTGGTTACTGGCTGGACGCACAGTTCTCCTCTTCACAGAGGGTCTTCTAGATTTGACATGGGAGGACACAACATGTGCCTCACCATCTTTCTTCTTCGCAAACACCCCATAACGTTTGGCAGAAGAGCCTTCTTCTCTAGTCAGGCGCCCTTCCCTAACTCCTTCTTCTAGACGCATCCCCATGTTCACCATCTCGGTGAAATCAGAGGGAGGCGCTAACAATCATCCGCTCATAATAGAATAAACTCAAGGTCTTCAGAAAGATCTTAGTCATTTCCTTCTCTTCTAGCGGAGGCACGATTTGTGCAGCCAATTCTCGCCACCTCTGGGCCTACTCCTTGAAAGTTTCCTTATCCTTTTGGGACATGGCCCTCAGCTGGTCCCTATCGGGAGCCATATCAACATTATATTTATACTGCTTGACAAAGGCTTCGCCAAGGTCGTTGAAGGAGCGGATGTTCGCACTATCCAGGCCCATGTACCATCTCAAAGCAGCACCGGACAGGCTGTCCTGGAAGTAGTGGATTAGGAGCTGATCATTGTCGGTCTGAGTCGACATTTTACGTGCATACATAACCAAATGTCTGAGCGGGCAAGTGTTTCCTTTGTACTTTTCAAAGTCAGGCACTTTGAATTTGACAGGAATCTTGACATTAGGTACAAGGCAAAGCTCAGCAGCAAATTTGCCAAAGAGGTCCTTCCCTCTGAGAGTTTTGAGTTCCTTGCGCAACTCAAGGAATTGATCGTTCATAGCATCCATTTTCTCATACACGTCTGGGCCCTCAGATTGCTCAGAGTGGTAAATGGTGTCATCTACTCTCGGCAAAGTATGCACGACTGGAGATGGCACATCAAGGACCGGGCTAGATGCCGACAAAGAAGCAAAAGTTGGGGCGAGACCCTCTGGAATGAAGTTCGCGGGCATCCCCCTGGGAAACCCGGCTGGCATAGCAGTAGGCACACAATAAGCACTAGCAGCAGGCACGGTTGAGGAAGCAACCTGTGAGATGACCGTCCTTTGGGGTGGAGTTGAAGGCGTTAGAGAAGACTGGCTTTGGGCTGCCAAGAAAGACTCCATCAGGGCAGTCAATCTTGCTACTTCCTCCTTCAGTCCCCTGTTCTCTTGTTCTAGGTGATCCATCAGCTTTGATGAGTTGGCTCTGGTGTAGTACCGGTGCGTTAGCTTGTCTTCAAAATAAATGAAGAACACAGAGTTAGACCACTGAACAAGAAGCCCTGGAACAAAACCTGCTTATGCACATGATGCATCCAATGCTTGTGCATATGATTTTATTTTTTAATCAGAGGAACTTTAGAGTTCTATTTTCAAATATTTGGAAAATATCAATCATTTAGACATATATGGAATAATCATATCAATAATATCTGGAAAAAGTTTTACACCAAAGAAGTATAGTCTTGGTAACCAAATACAATACAAGAGAGAAGGAAAATGAACATCCTATGGAACCCTAGAAACAATCGTCCAAAGCTCTCGAGACCGGAAGATAAGTTGCACGAATCCTCTTCACCTCTCTCTCATAGGCTGCTTCCATATCTCTCCTTGGCGAGTCGATCGTACTTCCTCTTCCAAAACCTGGAAGACTAAGGAAGCAAAGAAGTCTCCACATCATCAGGCTCGTCGATAACCTGATGCTCTAGAAACTCTACCAATGCATCCTTATCTCTAAGCTGCTGAAGTAGCTCCTCTCGTTCACGGACCCAAGCACGCGAACGGTCTTCGTCTCTCAACTCCTCTACTCCTTGGTCAGGGAGGGTTGAAGGCCCATCCATAACCATAGGTGTAGGTCTCGGGTAATCATAAGGCATAAGGTACTCAGAAGCTCTCCTCCTCACCCACGAGGTGTAGGGTTCAAAAGCAATACAATTCTTTGGACCAAGCTCTTTCCTTCCCTTCCTATGAATCTTGCGCCAAGCGCGGACCATCCTGCCCTTCAAGTTTTAGGGATCTTTACCCTCTTGAAAGAACACACCTTCTAACAGAATCTTATTAGGTTTATCCTTTAAGGGGAACCCAAGCTGACGACGTGCTAAAACAGGGTTGTAGTTAATCCCACCACATGTACCAAGAAAAGGCACATTGAAGAATTCACCACAAGAGTCAATAATCTGCACACCATCATATACACGGTTATACCAAAAGATATCATCATTAGTGAGAGACATAAGTCTCGTGGACCACCGTAGACATCCTTTGTTCTCCTTGAAGGCGATCGTCTGTGGCAAGTGTGAAATAAACCACTTGTACAACAGAGGCAAACAACACACAATGGTACCACCACCCTTTGCATTCCTCATATGCAAAGAGAAATAAGTGTCACCCAACAGAGTCGGAACGAGATTAAGAGTAGAGAAAATCCTAATAGCATTCACATCCACAAACTTGTCGATGTTGAGGAATAACACTAGCCCATAGATGATAAGTACAAATATGGCCTCAAAGGCGTCCTCACTCATGACCTTCCCATACATAGTAGCTTGAACAATAAGGAACTCAGAAGGGAGACCTTGATTTCCACCTTTTATAGTCATATGAGCACCCACAATAGATTCATCTATATGTGAGCAAATTCTTTACTTTGAATAAGTTTTGAATGGTAGCAAATTGTGTGATCATTGTCTAATTGTTGGTTGTGCATTATTTCGCTTCAATTATGTTTTTAGCCTATAATATTTTTCGTGTCTATACATAAAGATCCACATTGATACAATTCTATAAAAAACACATAAAAATTGTTTTGTGTTAGCATGTATCAATACATGTTCTTTTGCATCGATACATACACCTGTTTTAAATCACAAAATGTTTTTGGTTCAGTATGTATCGATCCATACGAGCCTTGCATCGATACATAAACTTATTTTAAATCACAAAACGTTTTTGCTTCAGTATGTATCGATCCATACGATCCTTGTATCGATACATGTTAGTTAAAATGCTCCATGGATCGACACATACGAGCTTTGTATCGATACATGCTTGTATTAATTCTCAAAAATTAATCAAAGCTACATCATGTATCGATGCATAACCTTTTGTATCAATACATAATTCTGTTTTGTCTACTAACAACTTCTGTCTTTCATATAAGAAGCATTTTTTTGACAGTTTAGACAGGTGAAGAATTCTGAGAGGGAAAAACAGTTGAAACACCAATCAAAGGAGTGTGTAGCAGCATTTGTTTTTAGAGCAGTTAGAAACCTGAAAGAGACTTCATCTTCTTCATCTTCTCAATATCTTTTCTTCAAGAACATCAACACATAATCATTCTTGTTCTTTGGATTAAAGGATCAACGAGATAACGTTCAGTGGTACGATCAAGGATCTAGCTGAGGTGTTCAGTGGAACGATCGAGGATCTAGCTGAGTTGAAGATTGAAGGGGGTTTCGAGGAAAAACCAACTGGTTTGTCCTTCAAGAACTGGAGTGTTTTTGCGGGTTTGTTAGTCACGTTTGCAGAACAGATTCAACCGCAACGTAGGGTTTGGAAATCGGGTGATTTCGCAAACAGGTCGTGGAACCGGTGAATTGTTTGCAATTTCTTGCAGGAAATTCTTGATCGAGCTCAGATCAAGTGAAGGTTTTATACAAGAAGAAGATCTTGGGATTTAGAATTCTGTCTGTGTATTGAAACCTTGTATCAACGAATTCGGCATTATTGATAATTACAGTTCTCAATTTCATTTGAAATTGAGAGGGAGACGTACCCACACGCGAGGACGACGTGGGGAACTTCCTTACCAAATCTCTGCGTATCGTATTCTTTCCTTATCTCTCTTTACATTTTCAACAGGTTTGTAATTTCAGTTAGTGTGTTGTGGCTGTATTTTTCGTGATACAATAGTGGCAAGAAAACTTCTTTAACTAAAAGTCCACCATTGTTCATCATTGATCACATACACACCAATTGTTTGACAAAATGTTCAGCTGAGTTTTATTCATTGGAATTAGGATTTAGTGATAAGTGCATTCAAATAGATAAGATTCTGGTGTTAGCAATCTCCGTCGTTCTAATTCAAATCCAGCAATAAATTCGCGTGTCCGGTTTTCTAGTAGCGGTTCAGAATAGACGGAAGTCGATTCGGGACTGAAATTTTCCGCCAAGTTTTAATAACTCTGATAAAATTTTAAAATCCGTTTATTTTCAAGAGGTGATCTATTCACCCCCCCTCTCGATCACTAGCCACACCGTCTAACAAGTGGTATCAGAGCGCCGGTTCGCTGGTGCTCTGTGGCTGCCTGTAACGATATGGATTCTGAACCAAAGGGGGCGTATAATAGAGCGCCTATTTTCAACGATGAAAATTACGGCTACTGGAAAGACTGCATGCGAGTTCATATAAATTCTGTGGATAGGCTAGTATGGGCGGCCATTGAAAATGGTCCTTTTCAAATTACTATGACAAATGCGGCTGGCGCCATAGTTCCTAAACCTGAAGCTGATTGGAATGAGAAAGATGAGAAAAAGTGGTCGTGTGATTGGAGAGCTCGAAATATGCTAATTTCAGCACTTGGTGTTGATGAGTATTATCGAGTATCCCATTGCACGACAGCTAAAGAAATGTGGGATGCTTTAGAAGTTGCCCATGAGGGTACTACTGAAGTAAAACAGCCCCGTATTAACACACTCAATCAAGAGTTTGAGCTCTTTCGCATGAAACAAGGAGAATCTATCTCCGACATGCAAAAGAGATTCACTCATCTCACTAATAGGTTGAATGCACTTGGAAAACCTGTTTCCAATGAAATTGCTACTAATAAAATTCTGAGGTGTCTTAGCAGGGAATGGCAACCTAAAGTAACAACTATTAAGGAAGCCAACGATCTAACGAGACTTACGATTACAACTCTGTTTGGAAAGTTGGAAGAACATCAGCAAGCATTAGAAAGTCTTGAAAAGTTTGAGAACAAAAGTAAGAAGGAAAAGGAGAAGAAAAGAGACAAAGAGGGAGAGAAGAAGCCAATAGCTCTTGTGGCCTCTAGCTCTAAGTCCTCACGAAAAGAGCAAAGTGACAATGATTCTAGTAGTGACAAAGATTCAGATGATGAGGAAATGGGACTGTTTGTAAGGAGATATAATAGATTCATTCGAAAGAATGGAGTCAAGCATTCCGACACAAACCTCATGAAGTTTCGAAGACAATCTACAGATTCAAAACAGGAAGAGAATAGGAAGAGTAAAGGAAAAGGATCTTGTTTTAATTGTGGTAAATCTGGACATTATAAAACAGATTGTCCTATGAAGTATAAGGATCAAAGAAAAGCTCCACCAAAAGAGTACAACAAACAAAGAAGAGCTTACATTGCATGGGAAAGCGACAGTGATTCATCAAGCACACAAAGTTCAAGTGATAGTGATGAAACCGCAAATCTGTGCCTTATGGCTCACACCAAAAATCTGTCCTACCACAAGAAGAAAATCAATGATAAAAAGGTAAAACAAGCCTACTATAATAATTTCTCTTCTATGACTTTTTCTGAACTGAAAATAGCTTTTGAAAAACTGCATAACGAAGCTGTAGATGCTTTTAAAAGATTATCTTCCGATAAACAAATTTTTTCATTTTTGGAAGGTAAAGTATACAAAGCTGAAACAGATTTAGAAAGGTTAAAAGCTAGTATTGCAGAAAATTCAAAAATTATTGACATTGATGGATGTAGTAAAGTTAGGTATTATGAAGCTTGTCACATTTGGCAAAAAGAGGTAAACACTCTCAAGGTCAAATTGGAAAAAGCTTTACAACCTAAGGTTACTTATGCCGTTGACTCTAGGTTGTTTAAGAAGTCATTAAATCCACCATATGCAAAATACTCTTTTATTCCAAAGGATTTAATGAACAAGAATAAATAAACACATCATCATGGTTTATGTCATTATTGTTGTCATGCTGGCCATACCATTGAGAAATGCAAGTTTAGGAGATTTTTTGTTCCTAAAGGTATTTATCAATGGAAGCCAAAAGGCAACCACGTTAGCACTTACCCACTTGGACCCAATGAAAATTGGGTACCAACTTCTCTCTTTTGATATTGTAGGATGAGTGCCTTGCTTCCGTAGATAGGAGATGGTTTCTTGACAGCGGTTGCTCAAGGCACATGACCGGTGACATATCGCTTTTTATAGACTTCAAAGCAAAGAAGAAGGGATATGTTACTTATGGAGACAATAACAAAGGAGCTATACTTGGCAAAGGTAGTGTAGGTAATCCCTCTACCACTACTATTTCTGATGTCCATTTAGTAGGGGGGCTTAAACACAACTTGTTAAGCATAAGTCAATTGTGTGACAAGGGGTATAAAGTTTCTTTCACAAAAACTTGCTGCATAATTGAACATGCTGAACAGAACGTTGTGTTTAAGGGAGTAAGAGTAAACAATATCTATATGCTTGACCTTTTTGATGTATCTTTAACAAGTACTAAATGTCTAGTCACCTTGAATGATGATTCTTGGCTTTGGCATAGACGTTTAGCGCATGTTAATTTCGATTTGCTTAATAAGGTTGTATCTAAGGATCTAGTAGTCGGTCTTCCAAAAATAAAATTTTCAAAAGACCACCTATGTGACGCATGCCAAATGGGAAAGCAAACGAGGGTCTCTTTTAAATCTAAAAATATAATTTCAACTTCACAACCCCTTGAGCTTCTCCATATGGATCTCTTTGGACCTTCTAGGACAAAGAGCTTAGGTGGAAATTATTATGGTTTTGTAATCGTTGATGACTACTCTAGATTTACTTGGACTATATTCCTTTGTAGCAAAGATGAAACTTTTTCTGCTTTTAAGAATTTTGCAAAACTGTCCCAAAACAAAATGAATTCCAAAATAGTTACAATTCGTAGCGATCATGGTGGTGAATTTCAAAACTATCACTTTGATAAGTACTGTGACAAGTATGGTATTGAGCATAACTTTTCAGCTCCTCGAACTCCACAACAAAATGGCGTTGTGGAGCGTAAAAATCGTGTTTTAGAGGAGTTGGCAAGAACAATGCTAAATGAGGGTGGATTACCAAAATACTTTTGGGCTGATGCAGTTAGCACAACTTGTTATGTTTTAAACAGGATCTTAATTCGTCCTATTTTAAATAAAACTCCTTATGAGCTTTTAAAAGGAAGAAAGCCAAACTTATCACATCTTCACGTATTCGGTTGTAAGTGTTTTGTTTTGAATAATGGTAAGGAAAATATTGGGAAGTTTGATGCAAAAGCGGATGAAGGTATCTTTCTTGGATACTCACAATCAAGTAAAGCATATAGAGTGTATAATAAGCGTTTACTTACTGTTGAAGAATCTGTCCATGTTTCTTTTGATGAGTCTTATCCGAAAAGTGTCGGAAAAGGTATTTCTTTTGATGACGCAGGTGTATCTACAGAAGACATACTCAAGGAAGCTGTTAAGGAAACTGATCAGTCCAGAACAGCTGCCCATGAGAAGGAGGAAGATACTAGTCATGAAGAAGATAAGGAAGAAAGGACAGCTGAAGTGGATGACCTTCCACCAGTTTGGAAATCTTCAAAAGACCATCCTATCGACAACATCTTGGGAGATATTTCAAAGGGAGTAATGACTCGTTCTAAGATAAGTAATTTTTGTTCTCACTTCGCGTTTGTTTCACAAGTAGAACCTAAAAATGCCAAAGAGGCCTTGATTGATGAATTTTGGCTAATGGCCATGCAAGAAGAGCTTAATCAATTTAAAAGAAATGACGTTTGGGTACTTGTCCCTCGTCCGCGAGATCATCATATCATAGGTACTAAATGGGTTTTTAGAAATAAGCTTGATGAAAACGGAGTGATAACTAGGAACAAGGCACGTTTAGTAGCACAAGGGTATAACCAAAAGGAGGGCATAGACTATGAGGAAACTTATGCTCCAGTTGCTCGCCTTGAAGCTATACGTCTCTTGCTTGCCTATGCGTGTTCTAACAATTTTGAGCTTTACCAAATGGACGTAAAGAGTGCTTTTCTAAATGGTGTCATAAATGAAGAGGTATATGTCTCACAACCTCCTGGTTTTGAGAATGCTGAAAATCCAGATTATGTTTACAAATTCAAACGAGCTTTGTATGGTCTTAAACAAGCCCCTCGGGTTTGGTATGAAAGGCTTAGCAAATTTCTAATTGATCATGGATATTCAAGAGGTAAAGTGGATAATACTCTCTTTATTAAACACAAGAAAAAACACATCCTTTTAGTTCAAGTTTATGTAGACGATATAATTTTTGGTTCAACTAACATACACTTGGTCGAAGAATTTTCTAAGGTTATGCAGGGTGAATTTGAGATGAGTCTCATGGGGGAGCTGAATTACTTCCTAGGACTGCAGATAAAGCAACTTGATGAGGGTACAGCAGTATGTCAAACAAAATACTGCAGAGAACTACTCAAGCGCTTTGGAATGAATGACTCAAAATCAATTGACACCCCTATGCCTACCAACGGAAATCAAGATAAGGATGAGCATGGTAAGTGTATAGATGTCAAAAAGTTCAGAGGTACGATTGGATCTCTTCTGTATCTTTCTGCTTCTAGACCTGACATCATGTTTAGTGTTTGTATGTGTGCACGATATCAATCAAATCCTAAGGAATCACACCTGAAAGCTGTTAAGCGCATATTTAGATATCTTCATGGAACACCTAAATGTGGGCTTTGGTATTCCAAAGGAAGTGATTTTAGCTTAGTAGGTTACTCCGATTCTGATTTTGCTGGCTGCAAATCAGATAGGAAAAGCACGAGTGGTACATGTCACCTGTTTTCAAACTCCTTGGTAAGTTGGCATAGCAAAAAGCAGGTATATGTGGCTTTGTCAACTGCAGAGGCTGAATACGTTGCAGCCGGTAGTTGTTGCGCTCAGATTTTGTGGCTAAAGCAACAACTACAAGACTTTAACATTCAACTCAAACGTATTCCAATAAAATGTGACAACACTAGTGCCATAAACCTTACTAAAAACCCTGTTTTACACTCACGCACTAAACACATAGAGATTAGACATCACTTTCTTCGCGACCATGTTGAAAAAGAAGACGTTGTATTTGAGCATGTTGATTCTAAAAATCAGCTTGCTGATATATTCACTAAACCTTTGGCAACGGAACCGTTCTTCAACATTCGTCGTGAATTAGGGATCTTAGATCTTTATCAATTGATGTCTTAAGCATGTTTGTTCTTATTTATATTATGCCTCACCTTGGTTGATGAGATTTGTTTTAGATGTCATTTATACCTCACAAGATTACATCAACAGAGGTAATATCACTCCTTTCTATAATTCTTTTACAACTATGTGATTGTGTATGTTAGAACAAAATTCCTTACTCTCGTTTATGTGAATTTCTTTGCATATATTGTTTGAACATTAAAATCTGATTTGTGAATCATATTTGGGCATAATTATCATGACATACTTCATAATGCATATTCATACTGCATAAAATTAATTAAAAAGTTGGTGTAGCATCAGTATGTATCGATACGAACATGTATGTATCGATTCATGTCTTTCTCTTTTCAAATCTGTCAAAATTGGTTCAGTATGTATCGATCCATCCGTCGTTTGTATCGATACATAAACTCTTTAAAAACAAAAATGCATGCCATGGATCGATCCATGCCCATATGCATCGACACATACTGATTCTTATTTAGATTAAATGCATTTTTTTCTCACTCATGGATCGACACATCAACAACTCTTATCACTTCCTTTCACAAACTTAGTATCAGCAGCTCCTCTATCTCACAAAACCTACGGCTAACCCTAATCTCCTTCATCATCATTCTCTCCAAAAACCCTAAATCCATCTTACTTTTCCTCAATCTTTCATCACCATGCCTCCAAGAACCATGCTGGGTAGAGCAAAGGGAAAAGGAAAGGGAAAGGAACCAGTTGGCACTTCTCAGCAGTTACCAGAAATTCCTCCAAATGCCTTAGATTTGCTTCATCCTGCAATTGCTACTGAGTTTGAGGATTCCTTCAAGACAAGGTTAGTTATGAAACCCCATGTCTTCGATAAACATGATGCTTTTCGTCTGCATCTCAATGCTGAGGTTGAACTTATTAATGCACAAAAACTTGGCTCATTTTTGACTACAAAGGATGATTACCATGAGGATTTTATCCGTGCATTTTATGCTGGCTTACAATATGGTAGAGGATATATGTTTAAGTGTTCTATCGGTGTCAGAACCTACACTTTTGAAGCTGCTGATTGGGAAACAGTGTTTCAAATTCCGCTTCCGTCGCTTAATCTCAAGACCTGGCATGACCTGCATTTTGATACTGACTTTAACCTAAAGGATTTTACTCTGTCCATCTTGAAATTGGACAGACCGCTAGGTGAGGATGAACAGGTTACGTCTGGAATGATTAAGAAAATTCCTCGTATTCTCCATTGGATTATCTCGCACATTCTCCGTCCAGCAAACAGTGGACATTCTAGGTTAGACAGGGCACGCATACATCTCCTGTATATTCTACAAAATAAGGTTCCCTTGAATTGGGCAAATTACTTTGTGAAGCGTCTCTTTTTCGTGCGCAACAGCGCCAAGAATGTTGCTCTTGGATATGCTTCTCAAATCATGAAAATTCTTAAGTTCTGGAATGTTGCAATCCCTTTAGTTCCTCTCATAACACCATTTGCTGCTCAAGAGTTTGACTCTTCCACTTTATCGCATATGGGATATCGGTGGGACAGGGAACATCAATGTTTCTACTTCTTTGAAAGGAAATCCAAAACAAGGATCTATAATTTTGATGTGCCGTCTGAACGAATCCATGTTGCTGAAGACCAACCTGATGAAGAAATGCATGATGTGAACGAAGCAAATGTGCCTCCAGCTGAGGACAATGCTGGTTGGGGTGATTGGGTGCCACAAAGGTGGTCTCCAACCAACTATGTACCTGAACCAACGGTTCCTCCGTCCTACGGCGGTGCTTCATCTTCAACACCTACTGCGCACCTCACTCAAATGCTTCAACAAATGGAGCTTGCCAACCAAGAACGTCATGAAGATGCCCGGTCTTGGCATGTACAACAAAGTGAGTGGCATAAGGAGCATCGTGAATGGCATGACGATCATACACGGATGTACCATAACCAGCACTCTTGGCACACGGACTTGGTTAAGTGGCACCAAGTCTTCTACAATGAAATGGTTTTATGGAAGACTGCCGTGCCAATCCTGGTATTATGGACAGATTCAGAAGTGTCGAAGTTCAGGACCGGTTCAGGCACTACACATTCATGGGCCAAAACCTAGATACAATGCCTCCTCCTCCGCCTCCGCCAAGCTTCAGAGATCCTGATAGAGATGATGAGGAGTCCTGTGGTGCCCATAATCCATATTAAACCATCATCATTTCATTTCATTGCATTTCATTGCATGATTGCTTGAGTTTTTTTTTCAGATTAGGTGCACCGTATATGTATTGGCTTATGTAAATGTTAAACACTTTCTAATGGTTAAATGCTTATTTCATTATGCTTACTTCCGGTGTTATTGCCCTTATTTGTCATTCTTTGTGAGTGATTCTTTACTTTGTAAGCTTCATTCTGTGTGATTGTTGGCTTATTTATCATTTTTGCTGTGTTCTGCTACATGTTGCCTTGATAAAACTGTTTTTTTCTTATTTTTGATGTTGACAAAGGGGGAGAAATGCAGATGTTGACAGACATGCACAAACTCAGGGGGAGTATCACACATCTTGCTAAAAATTTGCCATCATCAAAAAGGGGGAGTTTGTGAGCAAATTCTTTACTTTGAATAAGTTTTGAATGATAGCAATTTGTGTGATCATTGTCTAATTGTTGGTTGTGCATTATTTCGCATGTTTCAATTGTGTTTTTAGCCTATAATATTGTTTCGTGTCTATACATAAAGATCCACATTGATACAATTCTATAAAGAACTCATAAAAACTGTTTTGTGTTAGCATGTATCAATACATGTTCTTTTGCATCGATACATACACCTGTTTTAAATCACAAAATGTTTTTGGTTCAGTATGTATCGATCCATACGAGCCTTGCATCGATACATAAACTTATTTTGAATCACAAAACGTTTTTGCTTCAGTATGTATCGATCCATACGATCCTTGTATCGATACATGTTAGTTAAAATGCTCCATGGATCGACACATACGAGCTTTGTATCGATACATGCTTGTATTAATTCTCAAAAATTAATCAAAGCTACATCATGTATCGATGCATAACCTTTTGTATCAATACATAATTCTGTTTTGTCTACTAACAGCTTCTGTCTTTCATATAAGAAGCATTTTTTTGACAGTTTAGACAAGTAAAGAATTCTGAGAGGGAAAAACAGTTGAAACACCAATCAAAGGAGTGTGTAGCAGCATTTGTTTTTAGAGCAGTTAGAAACCTGAAAGAGACTTCATCTTCTTCATCTTCTCAATATCTTTTCTTCAAGAACATCATCACATAATCATTCTTGTTCTTTGGATTAAAGGATCAACGAGATAACGTTCAATGGTACGATCAAGGATCTAGCTGAGGTGTTTAGTGGAACGATCGAGGATCTAGCTGAGTTGAAGATTGAAGGGGGTTTCGAGGAAAAACCAACTGGTTTGTCCTTCAAGAACTGGAGTGTTCTTGCGGGTTTGTTAGTCACGTTTGCAGAACAGATTCAGCCGCAGCGTAGGGTTTGGAAATCGGGTGATTTCGCAAACAGGTCGTGGAACCGGTGAATTGTTTGCAATTTCTTGCAGGAAATTCTTGATCGAGCTCAGATCAAGTGAAGGTTTTATACAAGAAGAAGATCTTGGGATTTAGAATTCTGTCTGTGTATTGAAACCTTGTATCAACGAATTCGACATTATTGATAATTACAGTTCTCAATTTCATTTGAAATTGAGAGGGAGACGTACCCACACGCGAGGACGACGTGGGGAACTTCCTTACCAAATCTCTGCATATCGTATTCTTTCCTTATCTCTCTTTACATTTTCAACAGGTTTGTAATTTCAGTTAGTGTGTTGTGGCTGTATTTTTCGTGATACAATAGTGGCAAGAAAACTTCTTTAACTAAAAGTCCACCATTGTTCATCATTGATCACATACACATCAATTGTTTGACAAAACGTTCAGCTGAGTTTTATTCATTGGAATTAGGATTTAGTGATAAGTGAATTCAATTAGATAAGATTCTGGTGTTAGCAATCTCCGTCGTTCTAATTCAAATCCAGCAATAAATTCGCGTGTCCGGTTTTCTAGTAGCGGTTCAGAATAGACGGAAGTCGATTCGGGACTGAAATTTTCCGCCAAGTTTTAATAACTCTGATAAAATTTTAAAATCCGTTTATTTTTAAGAGGTGATCTATTCACCCCCCTCTCGATCACTAGCCACACCGTCTAACACTATATGCAACAGATCAACAATCTCTTGAGAAGTAGGAACTCTCTCTAAGCCACTGAACGACAACTGGTCTAGAATAGCTATACCCACAAGATAGGCATACTCCTCAAGCGTAGGCAAAAGCTGGAAATCCGGAAAAGTGAAGCAACGGTACAAGGGATCATAGAACTGCACCAGCACACTCATCAGACCTTCATCCACCTGAGTAGCAAGAATAGACAGAAGCTTCCCATGACGAGCTTTGAACTCCGAGGGATCTAATACATAGGATGTCAAACTCCTTAACTCTTTCAAGTCGGGTTGTCTGAAACTGTACTTCTTCGTATTCCTTCTTTGCTTATCCATGTCTGAAAATTTGCAAATAGACCTCTTAAGTTCCTTGAAAATTTTCTCATTGTTGATGATATGGATGTGTATGAATGCATGAATGCATGGATGCAACAATCACACTCAAGGATCAAGCAAATCACACCATACAAAGGTCATGGGATGGGTCAAGTCATCCTTAATATCAATCATCCATTTTGATGGATTATGGTTTACACCTTATCAACACCCAAGTTCAATTGATATTAAGGATATACAAGAACGGATCAAGCATGAATCAAGGGTTTGTTGTAAGTCACGAGCATGGAGTCTCGGTTAAGAACCACCCAAAAGGAGTGTACTATGGTTAAACCTGACAATCATGTTCTACAAGAGGTTCCCATAGTCATCATCCCATCCTTCGGATATTATCGGATAAACGACTACTCGTATTCCAAAAATATTCTCAAGAGAGACTCTTATGAGTGTAGTATCGCGTAACAATCGCATCAAATCTTACACTTGAACGACCTTCGCACTACGTCCTAAAAATAGGCCAAGATGGGCTTGGTAAACTAAGGTCCTTGGCTTCTAAGGCATATATTGGAAAGAGTAATGCCTAACCACGACTACTCGTGTGACATTATTGATCCCAACATAACCTCCACCAAGTGAATGGGCTTGCAAGTCAACTTGCTAAGGAATAACTCCACACAAGTCAACAAGATTATGCCATTTTCCTATCATAAGTGCACTCGAGTTCGGGTATAGAACTCATCTCACAAGAGACCACCAAGCACACAAGCAATTGATATATCAAGCAATTCATACATTACAATCAATACAGTCATCCCAAATTTGCACAAAAATATGTCACAAGTAATATAAACATACAATACAACAAAGGTAAAAAGTAGGCAAAACCCACTAGGCAAATGCCATCCCCAGTAGAGTCGCCACTTTTCTGTAGTGGGGTATTCGTTACCTTTAGATTTATTGACTAAATCAAAAGTAAATCATACAATTCGAGTCGCCACCGCACTTCTATTTATCCAAAGGAAAGGTTAGAAAGCGAACAAAAACCGAGAAGTTTTATCAAATCAAAAACTAATAAAAATGTCAGAGATCTGGGTAAGGGGGTTGGTTATGCAATGGGAAGGTTTTAAGCACCCAAAACATCCTTAGTACTCTAAGGGAGCCCTTTTCACCAATGTTGTATGGTAGGTTGGTATTTGTGAAAATTATTTGTGCAAACATGATTGGGGAGATGAGAGGAGAATATACAAATTATTTACAATTTTGTGTTTGAATGGATAAACCCATTGCCTACGTACCATCTTAAAAAAGATTAGGATCGAAACCTCGTAGTTCGGGGTAAAAATCTCAAAAGAAATTGGTGAATTGATTGGTCCAAAAGCCTTAAGGTCTTTTGTTATCAAAGGGAGAAAACTCAACCTAAAACCACAAATTCACCATGTGAGGAGAGCTTCAACATGCTAGTGAGGGGTTAACCCTATAATAAGCATGGAAGACTCATAGTCCATCACTAAGGATATATGTGAGTATTATATCAACCTCTAGGATAACTCGAACCTAATAGCTAATGTTTATGAAAAGCTTTGGCAAGAAGTGGCCATTGAAACCATAAAAACAATTGAGTGAGTTATATTTACAAATGAAAAGTATTCATAAAATATGGTCAAAGTTGACTTAAGGATTCAATTCAAAATAAGTGTTATGAAAAGAGTTTGGAAAATCAAAAGCATAATGCTTAGGTTTCTAATTTTTGAAAACAATGTTAATGTTTGCACAAAAGTTTGGCTTGGGTTAGAGTGGAGGGAAGAAGAAGAATGGCTAGATCCTAGACATACAAAGATGAAGGAAGAGAAATAAAACCACATTGGAGTTCCCTTCTTGAGAACATAGTGATGATCCAAGTTGTTCCCTTTCCTTTGGAATTAGCAAGCAATAAGCAAATAACTCAAGCAATCAATCAAACAATAAAGCTCCTAGGAATCTTCCAATGGCTTTTGTATCTCTCACTTTGGACGCTCATGACAATGGTTCTTCTACTTGGCAAGTTTAGGATCCCTAGCACAAGAACGCACAAATCAAAAAGTTCCACAATGCAATAGAAAGAATGGACAAGAATGAGTTTAGAATTAAGTCCTTTCAAAGTCTTCTTTAGGATTAAGCATTCTAAAGGCATGAGGCCTAGTTTCTCTTTGACATTTTTTCTTCTTTGTTTAGCATTCTAAAGGCATGAGGCCTAGTTGCTCTTCAAACTCCATTAGCATAGGTAAGGTCCTAAAATCTAAGTCCTTTGTCCATTTGCATTGCCTCAAGGATCATAAGCATCTTGGCTCCTTACCTTTGGGGTGGGGTCTCTTGTGAGTGGTTTGAAATCACCAAGCATGCTTTAATTGTATATCATTGCTTTCTGATTTTTATTCATCAACCAAAAGCACAAAAATATGTTACTAACATCTCTTGTTTGTAGCTTGAGCAGTCACAAGGTCAAAAGCTTCTAGGAGATCCTATGTGCATTGATATGGCCAAGAGAAGATGAAGGCAAGCATGGATATGGTTCTCAAAGCTCTCATCCATCAAATATGTTTCCCAAGCATCTCAACTTATCATTTTGACTAGAGCAAATCAAAGGGTTTGAGGCTTGTTTCCTAAGGAAACCCTAATTCATCTGTTCATCAACTGTGCCTTGCTCTTGAAGCAACCTCAACCCATGGTCAAATAATATCAAGGGAAGTTATCTAATTCATCATTTCATGCATATTTGAACTTATTTGAGTGCCCTCAATCATCAATTCATCAAGATATGAGTTTTGGACTTGAGAAGTTGATCAGTCAATTCATCTGACTATTTGGAAATACACTGAGACCTAATGTTTTATGTGTTGGTCAAATGGAGATGGCCCCAAGATAAAAAACGTTCTTAAAGACCATATTAACAACTTTCACGTTCATCAAAAATTTATTTGAAGCTTGGAAGGTCATCATCCATTTCAAGACATTATAGGTCATTTTGACTGAAACCCTAATTTAGGGTCAACTTCCCAATTTTCATACTTGTTGCAAGGTTGTTGTTTTTTATGAAAATTTTGTTTGTGAGAACATGATTAAAGAGATGAGAGGAGAATATACAAGTTTATTTATATTTTGTGTTTGGATGGATAAACCCATTGCCTACGTACCATCTTATAAAAAGATTAGGATCAAAACCTCGTAGTTCGGGGTAAAAATCTCAAAAGAGTTGGTGAATTAATTGATCCAAAAGCCTTAAGGTCTTTTGCTATCAAAGGGAGAAAACTCAACCAAACCACAAATCCACCATGTGAGGATAGCTTCAACATGCTAGTGAGGGGTTAACCCTATAATAAGCATGGAAGACTCATTGTCCATCACTAAGGATATAGGTGAGTATTATATCTACCACAAAGATAACTCAAACCTAATAGCTAAAGGTTATGAAAAGTTTGATTAAAGAAGTGGCCATTGGAACCACAAAAAGACATTTGAATGGGTTATGTTTACCAATTAGAAGTATATACAAAATGGTCAAAGTTGACTTAAAGATTCAATTCAAAATAAGTGTTATGAAAATAAAGTTTAAAAATCAAAAGCATAAGGCTTAGGTTTCTAATGGTTGAAAACAAAGGTTAAATGTTTGCACAAAGAGTTTTGGCTTGGGTTAGAGTGGAGAGAAGAAGAAGAAAGGCTAAAGTCCTAAGCATACAAGAGGCAAGAGAAAAGAGAACCAAACCATACAAGGAGTTCCTCTCTTGAGATCATAGTGATGATCCAAGTAGCTCCCATCCTTTGGAATAAGCAATCACAAAATAGTAAGCTCAAGCAATCAAACAAGTCTTTTAAGAGATCCCCAATGTATCTTGTGTCTTTCACTTTGGATGAACAAGGCAATGGTCCTCTAATTTGAGCTCTCATAGAATTCCCTAACACAAAAGCACACACATCAAAAGTTTCACGAAGTAAACCAAGAATGGACAAGACTGAGTTTAGAGACTTGGTCTTTCTACCCATCTTCATTATTAAGATCCTTTTACTCCAATTTTGCATAGGGAAAGTCCTAGAAACTAAGTCCATGTCTTTGCATTTTGGTCCACAACAATCAAAACAAAACACAAGCACAATAGTATATACATAATTATGTGCTCAAGTGAGCAAAAGGCAAATGACATAAACATAAACATGTGCTCAAGTGAGCAAAGAGAAAAGCAAATGGATAATATGTGCAAGAATAGTAAATTGCATAAAAGTAAAGAGCAAAAAGTAAAAGTTAGTTGTTAATGGTCAGTGTTAGTAGTTAGTGTGCCATAAGGCAAATTTAGCGCTATGTTAAGCAATCGTAATTGGACTTATGTAGAAGTCGCAACTATCTTAGGCCGGTCAATAATAATATAGGCAACAACACAAGTTAGAAGTCTTGATTAGTGAACCAAGCTCCAACAACTTGCCATGCCAAAAAGGAAAAGAGAATTGATCTTGTATTGGTTTAAGCCTTTTGCATGATTTAGAAAACAACCTATCCTCAATGCAAAGCCATTCACTTGATCAATTGATCAAGATGAATTAGATTTGAATCAAGGAAGATTAAGTCTCCCTAATCAATGCTAACTTATCAACCTTCAACTCATTGATCCAAAAGAAAATAAGAAGAGGTAGAAGCATGAGATAGATGATAGAAATAAAATGATAAAAGTACAAATGCATTAAATGAAATAAAATGTACCAATCATCATATGTTGACCAATAACATTGAAAGTCAAAGTCAAACAATCAAAAACAAAAGTGAGATGAAGATTGGAAGTCAAGAAATGAACAAAATATTTTTGGCATTTTTTAATATTAAAAATAAACTTGAATTAAAAATAAAGGAAAGGTCAAACTTCAAAATCACTTCAAATCAACCTTGAAAGGTCTAAGTAATTTATCCCAAGTTCAACAAGGTCAAACAAAGTGTGATAAAAAATTTCAGCATTTTTAAAAGTCAGAAACTATTTTTAATCAATTAAAAATGAATAAAAATAACCTAATTGAACTAAAATCTCAAATAAATCTCAAATCAATTAGAAAATTGATGAGAATATTTTTCATAGATTCATCATCATTCAAATAGGTTAGGAAAATATTTTTGTATTTTTTGAATATCAAAAACTATTTAAAATGAATTAAAAACAACCAGAAAAGAGAAAATTCACAAAAAATATCAAATGACAAAATAAAAAATATTAAAAATCAGAAATAGAAACTAGAATTTATTTGGAGACTAATGCAATTGGTCCCATAATTTTTGGAATTAAAATGAAAGAGTTATGAATTTTTGAAATAAAAAGGAATTAAAGAAATTAAATCAGAAAAACAAAAATTCAAAAAAACCAGGAGCGTTAGATCTGAGCTCATTAATTGAGCTGGCAGATCACACGCTCCAGAGGCGCGCTCCCACCATAGGCCAAAGTCAAATGCGCTGCACAATGTATTAAAACAAGTCATAACAAACAAGGGCCAGGATTAGATCTGGAAATTCAATCAAACGATCCACAACACATCTGACAATGGCACGGCCACCGGAGCCACCTTCTTCTCCGGTGAGCATGAAGATTCCGGCCAATTTTGCAGACAACCAAATCTTAACCAAAATGCACGATCTATACATCTTTGGAAAGCTGGGATGATGTACATCATCCCTATGCCACTCAATTCCACTCTAGATCTCTATATTGAGAGAAACCAGAGATGGAAGTTATGTGGTGTTCATCATGAACTTAATGGATTTAAAAAATTAAATGCACAATCATGATGCCTCTATTGAGAGGACTTCAGCCAACACAAGATCCAAGCAAATATGTCAATATATTATAGTTTCGAAGAAAAAACCAGTTGCATAACAACCTTGATTTCTGGAGGCTTGAGCTCGATTCCTTACTTTCTTTATCAAAACAGAAGATCAATGAGGTAAAGGATGAAGGTTTAGAAGCTTTAGATCCAAGGATTCAACCAGATGTAGTTGAATTTTGGATCTGAAAAATTCAGACAAAAATGAACTAGCTTCTTTGGTGAGAGGTTGGGTTTTGATTTCTGCAGCAATTCAGGTCGATTTCAGCGTGTATTTTGAATGGAATAGAGCTTCTATTTATAGAGGGAATGGCAAGGAGAAGGTGATGCAATCCGTGTGCATGGAATTGGATATCCATTGCATGGGCTTGCATGATCATGCACAAGGCCCAAAACCAAAGCCAAATGACATCTGAACTCATACCAAAGTGAAGTGGGCGTGTAATTTGAAAGGCACAGGCTTGTGTAATGAATTCTCACATGTTATGCATAATTGAACTAAAAACCTCTCCTCTTCGAAACTAACACTTGCCAAATCCAAACATGATCATGTGAGTAATGGTTGGAAAGGTTTTGATGTAAGGAACAATTTTTATGTTGGGCAAAAATCCATTTGAAGTGTGGAAATTGGTGAAATTTGAGTTTAAAGTGCAAGGTGCAAAACATGTCAAGGCAAAGTTTCTAAATTTGGCCAATGTTCAAGCCCTTCTATTTTGATGATGCAAGCCTCAAATAAAAACACCTCCAACATCAAAGTTGTAGATCTTTTCAATAAAATCAAAATGGACTTAAATTTTGCATCATTTGGATTTTTTATCAAAGAGTTATGGGCACTTGAAGTTGGACTTTTTTGCCTTTTAATGCATTTGGTCCAAAAGGACCTATAATGTTTTGCATTATCACATGTATTTCCTTTGAGATTTTGGAATTTTGTTCAAAATAACATTTGAAGTAGACATCTTAAGATTTCCAATGCATTCGATCCCACCTCAAAATCATAAAAAATGAATGAGTTATGTCCTTGGGAAGTTGACCCAAAATTAGGGTTTCAGTCAAAATGACCTATAATGTATTAGAATGGGAGATGACCTTCCAAGCTTCAAATCAATTTTTGATGAACATGAACGTTGTTTATATTGTCCTTAAGAACATTTTTACTTTTGGGATCATCTCCATTTGACCAACACATAAAAAGTTAGGTCTCAATGCATTTCAAAATAGTCAGATGAATTGACTAATCAACTTCTCAAGTCCATGACTCATATCTTGATGGATTGATGATTGAGGATACTCAAATAAGTTCAAATATGCATGAAATGATGAAGTAAGGAACTTCCATTGATTGTATTTGATCATGGGCTGAGGTTGCTTCAAGAGCAAAGCATTATGGTGCACAGATGAATTAGGGTTTCCTTGGGGCACAAACCTCAAACCCTTTGACTTGATTTGATCAAAATGATGAATTGAGATGCTAGGAAGGCATATTTTATGGATGATAGCTTTTGGAACCATTACCATGCTTTATTTCATCTCATTTTGGCCATATCATTGCACAGATGATCTCCTAGAAGCTTTGACCTTGTGATTGCTCAAGCTACAAACAAAAGATGTTAGTGACATATTTTTGTGCTTTTGGTAAGAAAAGAAATGATATACAATTCAAGCATGCTTGGTGATCTCAAAAGACTCTCAAGAAGTCCCACCCAAAGGTAAAGGGAACCAAGATGCTAGTGATCCTTGAGGCAATGCAAGTGCAATGTTATGATGCCATGAGGGATCTTAGGGACAAAATTAGGGTCATTCTAGCCGGAGAAATGAAGGTTAAAATCTTCATCTCGACGGGGTAGAATGGGCTAAAATAATAACAAAGAGACAAATTTTGGTCCCTAAGAGACCTCATGATGCAGATGTATGCATGCAAAAACGGTAAAACTCTGTGGGGATATGCGTCCACAAAAGAAAAAGAAATCCGGAAAAACTAAAAATCCAAAGGAGTAATACACTCACTAGGGAGACAGAGACTCTGAGGGAGTAAAGGGTAAAAATGCGTGAGCAGGTCACGACTTGAGACTTGTTGAGAGACACAGAGAGAATCCATGAAATGAATTAATGAAAGGACTCGAGCTGACTCGAAGATGCATGTATTGGGGAATATGCCAATACAACCAAAAATTATCCGCAACGGATACTTCGAATAAAAATCCGGACTTAGGTGGGGATGTCCCCTAAGGACTCAAATGAGGAGGATCCCAACAAAAAATCTCCTGGGGAAGCAACGGGATGAGGTATTACCGGCTACTGGGTAATAAGCTCAAGGAGACGTGTGATCTGAACACCGGTATAAGGGTGAGAGAACTACATGCTCGGGAAGAATGAGTATCTAAGATCGGTATAAGGGTGAGAGATATCAATCGATCAAATCATCTGAGGAAGAACTAAAAAGGTATATCTCAACTCAGGAAAATCTGACTCCACAGGGGATAAAAAGTCATAATAGGGAGCAAAAGGGGAAGAACACCAGAGATGCCGGTTACTGGGCATATAATAGGTGACCAACCAAAGCGTGAATTCGGGAATATTCCCAAAACACTCATCATCCAAAAAAGGAGGGCAAAAAGCAAACTCGATTATGGGATGGACATTCGATTCCAAAACAGGGATACGAATCTTACTCAACTGGGGAAGAACAAAAGGCTTCGACCAAAGAGTGCATGAGATATATTATCTATTACCGTCAGAACATAGATAATATACTCGCATGGAAGATTATCCACAACCGGTTACTGGGTTAATAAAGGATAGATCGACCGAGAGAATGGCATCGGGATACCGAACTAGGTATATAATGATGACCAATCAAGGGGAGCAACAAACATTACCGGCAACCGGTAAATGAAAGATGACTCGCTGGGGGTAAACTGCTTAATCAGAGCAATCATCCAAGAGAAATGAGGGAATATCAACACCGAATATTGGATAATGATAACCGTCAAGGAGGGGATTACACCTACAGGATACTGGGCAGAAAACCACGGAAGAGTAACCGTCATTGATTAGGATGAACAAAATGGTTAACTCCTGCAAAGGGGAGAAATTAGGGTTTATAACTACCGGTATGAGGGTAGAAAACCACAGACTCCGCCGAGGATAAGATGAATGATTACTGATTACTGAGCAATTATTCATTTACCACAGGGAACCGAGAGAAACAGTCACAAGAGGCCAATTTAGGATCAAACCAAAGAGGAAAACTGAATCAGGACTCGTCCTAGTGAGGATATAACTCAATAGGGGAACCCATCCCAATATATGTGTTGGGAGGAAGCGAAAAACAAACAACCGTCGTCCACGAGGATATAACTCAGTGGGGAACGCGGAAGGAAAGATAAACACTTTCTGCTTAATGGGCTGACTCTATATTGAGGGATCAGACACCGACATCTGCTTGGGAAATGTATTACCAACTAGCAGAGAATAACAAACAAAGATATATGGCAAAGAATGCAATATGAATATCCGAATGTTTAAAAATTATATGCACACATGCATGGTTTATGTATGATGAATGCTGACAGACAGACATTTCTAACACAAACAGTTTCAAAGAATAAGTACACAAACATCCAGTACTACATCTCAAGAGAGAAAGCCAGACTCCATGGAGAGTATCCAATCTGTCGGGGATCAGAGATACCAGGAAGCAACAAAACCTCTGCAGGGGATGAATCATCGGTCAATCCGGCTAGGGACAAGAGTTTATTGCACAAATAAAATCTGATGCATAAGCAACTCCACTGGGGATTCTATCCAAGGGATAAAGGGATTATGGGGATCAACCACCAAGTACCGTACCCACCAAGGAGATCACATCTGCTGAGGAGGAAAGGTTGCTACTCTGCTGAAGGGGAGAGTGGTGAATATCTCAACAAGCATTCCACTCAGTAGGATAAACCACAAAAAGGCTCCGGAGGAAGAAGATACAATCATGCCAGGAATATGAACAAATGTCTTACCCTGTTGGAGATCATACCATCCTTGGGAGAGCACTGAGGATCTCCTAAGTATCTTTTCGTCGTTGTGAATGTTCACTTTGTTTAAAAAATAAGTTATGAAAAATTCATTTCTTCAAAACAATGATATTTTCTCAATTAAAACATGCAAAACATTTGTCGGATAGAAACAAATAAGAGTGCAAATAATTGGATAAAAGGCTCAAATTTATTTGATGGAATGGCAGTCTACAAATGGCAGGACTCCATAGATCTTTACAAGTTTGAAATTGGTGATATATATTGGAAAAGGGCTACATTGAAAATAATGACCATTTCTCCACCAATTCTGAATTCGATGCATTTGAAGCTTCGGTTGATGACGAATGGGCGAGAATCTCTGGCGGATGACAGTTGTAGAACAAAGTCTTGTCAGGATGCAATTACTTGCCAAATCCCTAATTTTTGCCTAGATTGCCCCAGGATGAGGTACTCAATCTAGCGGGACACATATATTCATTTTTTTGTGTCTCTAACTTTTGCCTGGACCGACCTTTCGGGTTTTCAATCCACCGAGACACTCATTTTTTGCCTAAGCCGCCCTTTCGGGTTTTCAACTTAGCGAGCTATTCTGTTTTTATTTCTAGGCGAAGTATTTCTTGACTGCATCTGAATTCACAGGACGAGTGAAATCCTCCCCATCAATAGTTGTAAGTATCAAAGCACCGCCTGAAAAGGCTCTCTTAACAACATATGGGCCTTCGTAGTTTGGAGTCCACTTGCCCCTGGAATCGGGCGCGAAAGACAAGACTTTCTTGAGCACAAGGTGACCTTCTCGGAACACACGAGGCTTGACCTTCTTATCAAAAGCTTTCTTCATTCTCTGTTGATATAACTGACCATGGCACATGGCAGTCAATCTCTTCTCTTTAGATCCAAGGATTCAACCAGATGTAGTTGAATTTTGGATCTGAAAAATTCAGACAAAAATGAACTAGCTTCTTTGGTGAGAGGTTGGGTTTTGATTTCTGCAGCAATTCAGGTCGATTTCAGCGTGTATTTTGAATGGAATAGAGCTTCTATTTATAGAGGGAATGGCAAGGAGAAGGTGATGCAATCCGTGTGCATGGAATTGGATATCCATTGCATGGGCTTGCATGATCATGAACAAGGCCCAAAACCAAAGCCAAATGACATCTGAACTCATACCAAAGTGAAGTGGGCATGTAATTTGAAAGGCACAGGCTTGTGTAATGAATTCTCACATGTTATGCATAATTGAACTAAAAACTTCTCCTCTTCGAAACTAACACTTGCCAAATCCAAACATGATCATGTGAGTAATGGTTGGAAAGGTTTTGATGTAAGGAACAATTGTTATGTTGGGCAAAAATCCATTTGAAGTGTGGAAATTGGTGAAATTTGAGTTTAAAGTGCAAGGTGCAAAACATGTCAAGGCAAAGTTTCTAAATTTGGCCAATGTTCAAGCCCTTCTGTTTTGGTGATGCAAGCCTCAAATGAAAAAACCTCCAACATCAAAGTTGTAGGTATTTTCAAGACAATCAAAACGAACTTAAAGTTTGCATCATTTGGATTTTTGATGAAAGAGTTATGGGCACTTGAAGTTGGACTTTTTTGCCTTTTAATGCATTTGGTCCAAAAGGACCTATAATGTTTTGCATTATCACATGTATTTCCTTTGAGATTTTGGAATTTTGTTCAACATAACATTTGAAGTAGACATCTTAAGATTTCCAATGCATTCAATCCTACCTCAAAATCATAAAAAATGAATGAGTTATATCCTTGGGAAGTTGACCTAAAATTAGGGTTTTAGTCAAAATGACCTATAATGTATTGGAATGGGAGATGACCTTCCAAGCTTCAAATCAATTTTTGATGAACATGAAAGTTGTTAATATTGTCCTTAAGAACAATTTTACTTTTGGGATAATCTCCATTTGACCAACACATAAAAAGTTAGGTCTCAGTGCATTTCAAAATAGTCAGATGAATTGACTAATCAACTTCTCAAGTCCATGACTCATATCTTGATGGATTGATGATTGAGGATACTCAAATAAGTTCAAATATGCATGAAATTATGAATTAAGGAACTTACCTTGATTGTATTTGATCATGGGCTGAGGTTGCTTCAAGAGCAAAGCATTATGGTGCACAGATGAATTAGAGTTTCCTTGGGGCACAAACCTCAAACCCTTTGACTTGATTTGATCAAAATGATGAATTGAGATGCTAGGAAGGCATATTTGATGGATGATAGCTTTGGGAACCATTACCATGATTTCTTTCATGTCCTCTTGGCCATATCATTGCACAGATGATCTCCTAGAAGCTTTGACCTTGTGATTGCTCAAGCTACAAACAAAAGATGTTAATGACATATTTTTGTGCTTTTGGTAAGAAAATAAATGATATACAATTCAAACATGCTTGGTGATCTCAAACCACTCTCAAAAAGTCCCACCCAAAGGTAAAGGGAACCAAGATGCTAGTGATCCTTGAGGCAATGCAAGTGCAATGTTATGATGCCATGAGGGATCTTAGGGACAAAAATAGGGTGTTACACCCAAGGACATAACTCATTCATTTTTTATTATTTGGAGGTGAGACTAAGTGAATTGGAAATCTTAAGATGTCTAATTCAAATGTTATGTTGAGCAAAATTGCAAAATCTCAAAATAAATACATGTGATAATGCAAAACATTATAGGTCACTTTGGACCAAATGCATTGAAATGTGAAAAAATCGAACTTCAAGTGCCCATAACGTCTTCATAAAAAATCCAAATGATGCAAAATTTAAGTCCAAATTGATTTTCTTGAAAATATCTACAACTTTAATGTTGAAGGTTTTATCATTTGGAGCTTGTATCATTGAGACAGAAGGGCTTGAACTTTGGCCAATTTTGAAAATTCCACATATGCATGTTTTGCACCCTACACTTCAAGTTCATTTTTCATTAATTTACAAGGTCCAAATGGAGTTTTGATCAACATGACATTTGTTCCTTAGGAAACAAGCTTTCCAACCATTACCCATAAGGCTATGTTTTATTTTTGGAAGTATCATTTTCGAAGAGGGGAACTTTTTAGTGCATTTTTGGAAACTTGATTCAATTGCCTTGCATGATCCAAATACACCTCATCTGCACGTCCAAAACATATTTGGTGATGTTTAGCTTGCCATTCCAATCAGAATTGGGCCCTCCATGCGCCTGTACAGGCCCATGCATGAAGGCCCTCTTCATTCATGCACACACTTTGTTCATGCTTGCAGCTCCCTTCATCTATAAATACAAGGCCTTGGCTTCATAATTTCTCAACCTAAAGGCGCCCCAATTGCTGCTGAACTCAAAACTCAACCCTCACTAAAGGAACTATCTCATTTCCATTCAAATTTTTCAGATCTGAATTTTGATTTCATTGATCAATCTTCAGATCTCAAAGTTCCTAAACCTTCTCTACTTGATTCATAGTGCTTACTGTTTGCAAAAGAATCCAAAGATCTTGACTCAAATCCTTGCAATTCAAAGGTTTTCTTCAACTGTATTTTGCTTCGAACCAACTTGTATATTGATCTATTTGCTTTGTTCTTGTGTGATATGAAGTCCTTTGCATAGAGGCAACAATATTGTGCTTTCAATTTTTGAAAATCATTGAGTTCACTTGAACACCACAGAATTTCTACCTCTGATTTCTCTCAATCTAGAGATCTAGAGTGGAATTGAGTGGTACAGGGATGATGTACATCACCCCAACTTTCGAATGATGCTTAGATCGTGCATTTTGGTTGCCTTTTGAATCTCTGCAAATTTTGGACTTCGCCGGAGTTGGCCAGAGAAGACGGTGGCGCTGGCCACCGCCTGGTCTCCAGATTCAATCAGGAGCGTCCATCTCCTTTTCCAGATTGAATCTCAACCATGCCTTGTTATGACTTATTTTGAGGTTCCATGTGACTAATTGACCTTGGTGTTTGGTGAGCGCGCGCGTGTGGACTCTCTGATGTACCAACTCAATTAATGAGCTCAGATCCAATGGCTCACGCTTTTTCACATTTTCCATTTTCTGATTTTAATTTCTTTTAATTCCATTTTACTTCTAAAATTCATATCTCTCTCATTATTGGTCCAAAAATCATGGGACCAATTTCATTCTTCTTCTTTTAATTTCTACTTTCTAAAAATTATTTTTAATAATTTTTATTTTATCATTTGATATTTTTTAGTAATTTTCTATTTTCTGGTTAATTTTAATTCATTTTAAATAGTTTTGATATTCAAAAAAATACAAAAATATTTTTCCAACCTCTTTGAGTGATGATAGATCTATGAAAAATAATCTCATCAATTTATTAATTGATTTGAGATTTTAGTTCAATTAGGTTACTTTTATGTATTTTAATTGATTTAAAATAGTTTTTGACTTCTAAAAATGCTGAAACTATTTGTCAAACTTTGTTTGACCTTGTTGAACTTGGGATAATTCACTTGGACTTTTCAAAGTTGATTTGAAGTGAGTTTGAAGTTTGACCTTTCTTTATTATTTTAATTCAAGTTTTATTTTAAATATAAAAAATGCCAAAAATATTTTATTTGTTTCTTGACTTCTAGTCTTCATTTTGCTTCTGTTTTCTATTGTTTGACCTTGATCTTCTCTATCTTTGGTCAACACTTGTTGATTATTACATACCATTTCCATTAATGCACTTTAATTCTTCATTTTTTTTTTCTTTTTTTCTTTTTGATCAATGAGTTAAAGGTTGATGCTTAGCATTGATACATGGAGGTTTAATCTTCCTTGATTCAAATCTAATTCATCTTGATCATGGATCAAGTGAATGGCTTTGCATTAAGGATAGATTGATTCCTAAATCATGCAAAGGACCTAAATCAATACAAGATCATTTCTCATCTTCTTTTTGGCATGGCAAGTTGTTGGAGTTTGATTCACTAATCAAGACCTCTAACTTGTGTTGTTGCCTACATTATTATTGACCGACCTCAGATAGTTGTGACTTCTACATAAGTCCAATTACGATTGCTGAACATAGCGCTGAATTTGCCTTATGGCGCACTAACTATTAACATTTAATTCTTGCTCTTTACATTTATGCAATTTACTATTCTTGTACATATTATTCATTTGCTTTTCCCTTTGCTCATTTGAGCACATGTTTATGTTAATGTAATTCGCCTTTTGCTCACTTGAGCATAAAATTGTGTATATATTATTTTGCTTGTGTTTTGTTTTGATTGTTGTGGACCAAATGCAAAGAAATGGATAAATGGACTTAGTTTCTAGGATTTTCCTTATGCAAAATTGGAGTAAAAGGATCTTAATGTTGAAGATGGATTAGAAGGACCAAACCTCTAAACTTACTCTTGTCCATTCTTGATTTGCTTCATAAGACTCTTTGATGTGTGTGTGCTTTTGTGCTAGTGGATCCTATGATAACTCAACTTGAAGAATCATTGCCATGTTCATCCAAAGTGAAAGATACAAGAGGCATTGGGGATCTTCTAAGAAGCTTGTTTGATTATGTTGATTGCTTGAGATTATACCTATTTTGCTTGCATATTCCAAAGGATGGGAGCTACTTGGATCATCAATATGATCTCAAGAGAGGAACTCCATTTGTTGTCTTGTTTCTTATCCCTCATCTCTTGTATGCTTAGGATTTAACCATTCTTCTTCTTCCCTCCACTCTAGCCCAAGCCAAAACATTTTGTGCAAACATTTAACACTTGTTTTCAAACATTAGAAACCTAAGCCTTATGCTTTTGATTTTCAAATTTTCTTTTCATAACACTTATTTTGAATTGAATCTTTAAATCAACTTTGACCATATTTTGTAAATACTTTTCATTGGTAAATACAACTCATTCAAATACCTTTGTTGTGGTTTCAACGAACACTCTCTTAATCAAACTTTTCATAACCTTTAGCTATTAGGTTTGAGTTATCCTTGAGGTAGATATAATACTCACCTATATCCTTAGTGATGGACAATGAGTCTTCCATGCTTATTATAGGGTTAACCCCTCACTAGCATGTTGAAGCTATCCTCACATGGTGGATTTGGGATTTTAGGTTGAATTTTCTCCCTTGGATAACAAAAGACCTTAAGGCTTTTGGGCCAATCAATTCACCAACTCATTTTGAGACTTTTACCCCGAACTACGAGGTTTTGATCCTAATCTTTTTTAAGATGGTACGTAGGCAATGGGTTTATCCATCCAAACACAAAAACTGTAAATAATTTGTACATTCTTCTCTCATCTCCCCAATCATGTTTGCACAAACAAATTTTTCACAAAATACCAACCTTACAACAAATGTGAAAAGGGCTCCCTAGGAGTACCTAGGATGTTTTGGATGCTTAAAACCTTCCCATTGCATAACCAATCCCCTTACCCCGATCTCTGACATTTTACTAGTTTTTGATTCGATAAAACATTTAGGTTTTTGTTTGCTTTCTAACCATTCCTTTGGATAAATAGAAGTGCGGTGGCGACTCGACTTGTATGGTTTACCTTAGATTTAGTCAATATTTCTAATGGTAACGAATACCCCGCTACACACACAATCAAAACAAAACAAGCACAATAGTATATACACAATAATATGCTCAAGTGAGCAAAAGGCAAATTGCATTAACATAAACATGAGCTCAAGTGAGCAAAGGGCAAAAGCAAATGAAAATAATGTGCAAGAAATTAAATTGCAAGAATTAAATGACTTGAATTAAAAGTTAATCATTAGTAATTAGTATTAGTGTGCCATAAGGCAATTTAGCGCTATGTTAAGCAATCGTAAGTGGACTAATGTAGTAGTCACACCTATCTGAGGCCGGTCAATAAAACTATAGACAACAAACACAAGTTAGAGACCATGACTAGTAAGCCAAGCTCCTACAACTTGCCATGCCAAAAGAAAAGAAGAAATGATCTTGTATTGATTTAGGTTTTTTGCTTGACAAAGAAGCAACCTATCCTCAATGCAAAGCAATTCACTTGATCTTTGATCAAGATGAATTTGATTTGAATCAAGGAAGGTTAAGCCTCTCATATGCCAAGGCTAACCACCAATATTTAACTCATTGATCAAAAAGAAAAAGAAGAAGAAGAAGAATGGAAATGTACATAAATGGAATTCAAATGAAACAACCAACACACATTGATCAAAAATGAAATGAACCAACATCAATCAATGGTAAACAGAAGTGAGATGAAACTTAGAAGTCAAGAAACAAATAAAATATTTTTGGTATTTTTGAAAATTAAAATAATACTTGAATTAAAATAAACAATTAAAGGTCGAACTTCAAATCCATTTCAAATCAACTTGAAAGAGTCCAAATGGATCATCCTAAGTTCAACAAGATCAAACAAAGTTTGACAAAAAATTTCAGCATTTTTTGAAACCATAAACTATTTTTAAACAATTTAAAATGAATAAAAAATAACATAATTGAACTAAAATCTCAAATCAATTTGGAAATTGATGAGAACATTTTTCATAAATTCATCATCATTCAAATATGTTAAGAAAATATTTTTGCATTTTTTGAATATTGGAAACTATTTAAAATGAATTAAAAATAACCAGAAAAGAGAAAATTCACAAAAAATATCAAATGGCAAAATAAAAAATATTAAAAATCATTTTCAGAAGTTAGAATTAAAAAGAAAAATAATGCAATTGGTCTCATATTTTTTGGATTTAAAATGAAAGAGTTATGAATTTTTGAAATAAAATGAAATAAAAGAAAATAGAATAGAAAATTTGAAAATAGAAAAATCATGGCGCGTTAGATCTGATCTCATTAAATGACCTGGCACATCAGACGGCTCTCAAGCGCGCGCTCACCAAAGGCATTGGTCAATGGAGACACACGCAACATTAAAAAAGGTCATAACAATGGATGGCATAGATTAGATATGGAAATATCAACCAACAACCTAGATTCAATCTGGCATGGTGGACGGTGGTGTACACCACCGTCTTCTCCGGCGAGCATGTTAGCTCCGGTGGAAGTTGCAGGTTATGAAAACTTGATGAAAACATGCGATCCTCATATCATTGGAAAGCTGGGGTGATGTACATCACCCCTATGCCATTGGCTTTTCCTCTAGACTCTCATAGAAGGAGAACAACAACCTTTGAAGAGCAGCTCTATGAAGCACGATCCCTCTCAATTCTTTGTTGCAGCTTGTTCTTGAGATGGAAATAGAGCTAGGCTAAGGAATTAGAGTTCAATAATCAACCAAGGAAGTTGAAAATTGAAACTGAAAAATTGAAAGTGAAATGCAAAATTCCTTTAGGTGAGGTGTGAGGATTCATTTCTGCAGCATGTAAGGCGCCTTAAGGTTGGTTGTGAATGAAGCTGAGCATGTCTATTTATAGCAAAGCATGATGCAAGCAAGGTGAAATTCATGTGTGCATGAAATGAGGGCCTACATGCATGGGCCTGTACAGGCGCATGGGAGGCCCAAATGCAACAGCAATTGAGTGTTCAGATGTAAGCAAGATGAATTGGACGTGCAATTTTGAAGGAATTGGCTTGTGCACAAATATTTGACATGGTTTCCATAAATGCACATAAACTTTCATCTCTTCGAAAATGCACCTTGCCAAATTGAAACATGGCCTTGTGGGTAATGGTTGGAATGGTATTGACATGAGGAACAACTGTTATGTTGAACAAAAATACATTTGGATTTGGGAAATTAATGAAAACTGATCATAAAGTTCAAGGTGCAAAACATGTGTATGTGAATTTTGCCAAAATGGACCAACTTCAAGCCCTTCTGTTTCAATGATGCAAGCTCCAAATGACAAAATCTTAAACATAAAAGTTGTAAATATTTTCAAGACAATCAATTTGGACTCAAATTTTGCATCATTTGTATTTTTGATGAGAAAGTTATGGGCACTTGAAGTTGGACTTTTTCACATTTCAATGACTTCGGTCCAAAGTGACCTATAATGTTTTGCATTATCACATGTGTTTCTTTTAGGATTATGAAATTTTTTTCAACATAAAAAATGAATTAGATCTTAAACTTTCCAACGCATTTGATCCCACCTCAAAATCATGAAAAATGAGTGAGTTAGGTCCTTGGGAAGTTGACCCAAAATTAGGGTTTCAATCAAAATGACCTATAATGTTTTGAAATGGATGATGACCTTCCAAGCTTCAAATGAAATTAGGATGAACATTAAAGTTGTTCATATGGTTCTTAAGAACATATTTTCTCTTGGGGTCATCTTCATTTGGCAAACATATTAAAAGTTAGGCCTCAGTGGATTTCAAAATAGTCAGATGAATTGACTGATCAACTTCTCAAGTCCAAACTTCAAATCTTGATGAATGAATGATTGAGGACACTCACATAAGCTCCAATATGCATAAAATGATGAATTAAAGAACTTACTTTGATTGTATTTTATCATGGGTTGAGGTTGCTTCATGAGCAAGGCACAATCAATGCACAGATGAATTATGGTTTCCTTGGGAAACAATCCTCAAGACCTTTGGTTTATCTTGATCGAATTTACATATTGAGATAATTGGGAGGCATATGTGATGAATGAGAGCTTTTTGAACCATTGTCATGCCTGCTTTCACTTTCATCTGGCCATTCTTTGAGAATATGGGCCTTCTAGGAGCCTTGGATCTTATGATTGCTCAAGCTACAAAACAAAAGATGTTAGTGACATATTTTTGTGCTTTTGGTTAGTAAAAAAAACAAGAAAAACAATAATATACAATTCAAGCATGCTTGGTGGTCTCAAACCAACTCACGCAAGTCCCAACCCAAGGGTTGAGGAGCCAAGATGCTATGATCCTTGAGGCAAATGCAATGTGCAATGAATATGATGCCATGAGGGATATTAGGGTCAAAATTAGGGTCTTACACCTATGCATCACTCATCAGGGATGAGGAATCAGAGCTCCGTAGTTCGGAGTAGAAAATGTTTGTGTGTTGGTTGATTTTACCTTTGAGAAAAGGGTTTTCGGGATGGTGCCCTAAGGCAAAAAATAAGGTTTGCTGGGCTGTGTTAATTTTACCTTGAATAAGGGTTTATGAAAATAGTTTGTGATTAGATTACACTAAAGTCTATGGACATAGGTGAATATTCCAGACAAAAAGCCAAGCGTCTCGCGTCTAAAATATTCAGAGTAAGGGTAGGAATACTCCATCCTTACTCATTCTCCATCACTTAAGGCTCGTGGCGCACAATACTAATCGTAGTTTTTAAGTGTTTTTAAATTTGATTATAAAAATGCCACTTGACGTTGGGTCAAAGGTTTTTTTATTTGATTATGAAAATTGGCTAATATGATGCAACAAGTATGCAAAGTAACCAACAAGAAAGTAAAAGGTCTCATTGTAAGGTAGCCCAAGAGAAAGCCATATATGTGCAAAAAGTGACCTAAGTTAAACAAAGGATAAAGGTCTTACAAACATGTCCCTCTAAGATGGTGTCATGATGCCATTCTTACAACCAAAATGTAAGTACAGATGAAACCCAAAGTTGAACCAAGTATCATAAAGATAATAAAAAGGCCTCCAAGCAAAGGTCATAGGATGAGATCCTCTAAGTCCAAGTTGATTAATTGAAATGATTTGTTTTTTGGACTTATCATTTTATTATGTTTTTGTTGTTTTTAAATGTATGGTAACAATAAAGATAAATGGAAATAGAACAAACATGCATAATGAGTGTATACAATGGATATGATGGTGATGCGTACTTAAATGTAAATTAAAAAGTAAATGTGATAAAAGTAAATAACAACATAACAATGATAATAACAATGGTTAGTAATAATCAAAGTTAGTATAGTTAGGTTAAATTAGGGTTATGAACAATGGAACAACACTTGAGGATTATCTATCCTAAGGTCAATAGATTCAAAATATGGCACATCAGGGGATAACTTATCACCGATGAAAAGTATGGAATAGGATTAATGGATCAACTAACCATAGATTTGTACCAATGAAAGTTATTCAACCCAAGTCCATATATCAATATATTGACAAAAGGAAGACTATGCATACTCAAGGTTGAAAGTTTTAATGATTGATTAAGTTAATTAGGTTAAGCAAGTTTTAAGGTCAATGTATAATGTTAACAAGATAATAATGGTTAGTGTATGATATAAACAAGTTAGTATAAGAGGTTAGTGTGTTAGTACAATATAAACGAATAACAATGTATCAGACAAAATTATAAGTTAGCATATGTACAAGGCTTCATCCATAAGTCAAATGACCCAAGTTGGTTGAAATAGGGGCAACATATCCATGCTTCAAAGTATCATGGATAAACACTTGATCATCCATTATTAGGTTTGAAGTATGGAAGGTTTAATTAACCCTAAACTAAACAATATCATGACCAAAGTAGATTTCATTAGCCCATGAATTCAAGATACTATAAGTCCTTCAAAAAATATCCAAATGACTTGAAACAAAGCATCAATAAATTCTAGAGTAAAAAATAATGGGGGTCTATGTTTAAAATATTTTCAGAATAATGAAATAAAAGGGGGTAAAAAATAGTTCAAAGTTGGAAATAAAATAGGTGAAAATAAGTAAAATAAAAGTGAAACAAAAAATAAAGCAAACATTTGCACCCGTTGGGGGTTGAACCCCTGACCTTGGGGTCACAAGGGGATCAACCCCCTCTCCCAGTGGACCAAGCGCTTGCTTGTGTCAAAAAACACGCATAAATGAATAAATAATAAAAACAATAAGTAAAATGGATATGCGCGCTAATCAACCAAACAGGACATGACATAAAATATTTTTGAATTTGAAAAAAACGTGCAAATGGTCGTCTTTAACCTTCAAACTCATAAATCAAAACTCGAAAATATGTGTTTTTAACTATATTTTTGTGTGGAATCAACTTGCAAACACATAAACATGTTAGTACAAGATTTTGGTTCTACAATATATCTCTAAGTTTTGATGATAACAAATAATGAAACAATTTGGTACCCTAATAAAATTCTCTTAGTGTGTGTAACACCCCAAAATTTGCCCTCCTTATTCACGCATTCATTTTTAGGTCATTTAACATTAGATACATTGCATTTCATCATGTCAATAGGGATTAGCTCCAAGAAGCTTGAACATCATCCAAGACACTTTGTGGGTTCTATTTAGATGATCAGTCAACACAAGGGAAAGACTTGAGTTACTTCCAACAGGGGTCTATTCGTCAGTCAAAACGTTAATCTTGAAGGAGCAAAGGTTTGTTCATGAACTGTCATGCTCGCTAGGCGAAGCCCACGTGTTATGCAAGCAAAAAAAAAAACGAAAAAAAAATAATAATAAAAAAGAAAAACGAAAAAAAAAACGAAAAACGAAAAAAAAATTAAATTAAATAAATAAATAAAAGAAAAAATCTCAGACTTGGACCTCTCTCATTTGAGCCCACAAAGCCATGAAAATCAGGTTATAAAAGAGGGAGAACAGACAGAAAAAGGAAGAGAAGCAAAAACACTCTGAGGTTTCCTTGGAACAAAACCCTGGACAAAACCTGAAGAGAAACCTAGACAGAGAGAGTGAGAATTAATCTGCAGCAACCTCCAGGCAACTCTGAAAGGTTCATTCTGACTCACACACTTTAAGCTCAAGCAAACCCTAATATTGGTTTGCAAATCCAGCCGTGCCATTTGATTTCAACCGATCTCTCCAATCAGGTTTGCCCTATATCCATCATCTTTATGCCTTTAATTTGAATGCTCTAAACGTATGAGGTATTATGGGTGAATTTGATACCCTTTTGATGCATGTGTTTGACAAGAGGTTTATGCCTCCTACCCTTGGTTGCTTTTTGTGAGCTTTTTGTGAATTGAAAGGGCATGATTCATGTGGTTACATTTTGATTTGGGGGCAACTCTTGGTTACCCTATCTTGTTTCTCTAACCTGTTTGTTGAGTTTTGTTTTGTAAGGGCTCACATGACTTTTGCAGGGATAACTTGCGTGGTTTCCCACCTTATTTGTGGGATACCGCTTGGAGGTTTCATTCCGATTACCTGTACTGACTCACTTTCTTTGATGGTGTTAGCTTGGGAGGATCTCAGGGTTTCTTTGTTCCGTTAATTACTGTTACTTCGGATCTTTATCCGTGTGGTACTTTTACATTTTCCCGTATTTTTATCGCTTTCTTAGCTGGAATATCTCGATAGGAGGCAATGTTTTGTGTGTTTACTTTATGCAGGTTCCTTCGTCTAGGATTTCCCTTTTGCATGAGCATCCCTAACCCTACCAACTCATTGATTTTTCTTCTCCTAAGAATGCGTTAACTCCTTCTACTACAGGCGAGTAAGTCTCCAAAGGTCGAGCATCCGGTAGATTGCGTAGTAACGTCGTTCGTCCAAAACCCAATCCATAACCCCGTAGTTAGCCGAACTACGGCTTGCTCTGATTCTTATTCCAAATGAGATACGTAGGCATAAGACGCGATGTCTTAGCGAGCACAATTACCCTTAACCCCTAGGTAGCCGAGCTACGAAGACTCTGATTCTCATATTCAGATGAGATACGTATGCAGTGGATGCGACATCCGTGCGAGTCATTTTCTTTTGACCCCTTTTTTTAGTAAATAACACATTAGATAAACCCACACCCTTTAGACAAGAACTACAAAAGTGGATCCCGTAGATTACTACGGATGCGTAAGGGTGCTAATACCTTCCCTTCGCATAATCGACTCCCGAACCCAAGATTTGGTTGCGAGACCCTGTCTTGTCCTTTCCTTTTTCCAGGTTTACTTCGAGCGTTTCCTTTCCCTCCTTTGGGATAAATAACGCACGGTGGCGACTCTCCTGTTTTTCTTCGCCGGTTGTTTTTTTTCGCATTCCATTTTTCAGGTTGCGACAGTGTGCATGATTCTAAGGTAAACTGAATCTGATGAAATAATATCTGACATCAAACAAAGTCCAGAACAGCTGACCCAGAAATGAAGAAATCATATTTGACGCTGAACACAAGCATGTCAAAGAGAATCATATACAAAATCTGAAGACTGTAAATCCAAAGACTCTGTAGAATGTACATCTATAGACTCTGAAGACACTCTATCAGAAGATCAGTCAAAGAACTATCTGAAGAAGACTCAACAAATAACTATTTGAAGCATACAATATTTGTGCAAAGACTCTAAACTCCACTCACTCTGATTCACATCAGTCAGATCACTGACTCATCAAAATCAGAATCTTAATCAAGAAGTATTCTAAGTATGGTATGAATATATATGGACAGTATTAACTACACTCCAAGACTGATATGGAAAGGACAAGAAAAATTAATATCATTAAGTCCCATAATTGGCAAGATATCATCATCAATATTCTATCCAACGGTATCATCTCCAAGCGGTATATAAAGGTCTCACTATCATCATTCAAAACAACGAAGCTAACACACAAGAATTCTACAATATACCTTGAACCATATACTAAATACTTGCTATTGTATAATTCAGTAATCACACACGAGTTGTTGCTCATAGTATGATCATTGATCATCTGCTTTTCGTTGTGTTCATATTGCTTATCTAGAAGCACCAAACACTCTCTTGTAATTCTTAATAGTTGTTGTAATTCCTCAAGTGACGTGTGAAGTCTGTAGACTTGAGAGAGATAAGAGGGTGTTGAATTCTTAGACGACTGTTGTAATCTTTCTAGATTATTGGATTAAGTCCTTATTGAAGGAGAAATCACCTTGGTCAGGTGGACTGGAGTAGCTTTGAATTTCAAGCAAACCAGGATAAACTTCTATGTTGTTTGCTTTTACCTTTGTGTGTGTGGTGTTGCAAAAGTTTTTATTTCCAGTAAAAACAATTCAAACCCCCATTTCTGGTTTTTCTCTACCTTCAATTGGTATCAGAGCTTTGGCGCTGTTATTGATTTTTGAATCAAACACTTAACAATTTAGAGAGATCCAGCATGAGAAAAACATCATGGCTAACACAAATGAAAGAGATAGCTACAACGCTAAACCTCCAGTTTTTGATGGAGAAAAATTTGATTACTGGAAAGACAGAATTGAAATTTTCTTCTCAGGCTACGATGCTGATTTATGGGACATTGTTACAAATGGTTATGAACCACCCATCTCTGCCCTTAGTATCGTTATACCAAGAAGCAAAATGAGTGATGATCAGAAGCGTGATTTCAAGAACCACCACAAAGCCAAAACTATTATGTTAAATGCTATATCTTACAATGAGTACGAAAAGACCACCAATAGGGAAACAGCTAAAGGAATCTTTGATTCCTTGAAGATGACTCACAAATGCAATAATCAAGTCAAAGAGACTAAGGCTCTAGCCTTAATCCAAAAGTATGAAGCCTTAATAATAGGAAGATGATGAAGTTGTCGAGGTAATGTTTTCTAGATTCCAAACTTTAGTTGCAGGTCTCAAGGTTTTGGACAAAGGATACACTGCAGCAGATCATGTCAAGAAGATAATCAGAAGCCTTCCAAAGAAGTGGAAACCAATGGTTAGTGCCTTGAAGTTATCTAAGGATCTGAAAAAGATAAGCCTTGAAGAACTTAGTAGCTCCCTCAGGAGTTATGAGATAGAGCTAGAGGAAGATGAACCTTAGAAGAAAAACAAATCAATAGCTCTAAAGTCTATATCAGAAAGAAGGAAGCCAGGAAGGAACAAAGCCTTTCAAGCTAAAGAAGAAGACGACGAGGACTCTGAGAAGGAAGATTTTGATGATTAAGGGGAGTTATCTCTCCTATCAATAACAATCAAACATATCTGGAGAAACAGAAATAACAACTTTAAAATACCCAGACAGAGGGGAGATCTTAACCTCCAGAGGCAAACCCAACAAAGAAGTGACATGCTATGAATGCCAAGAACCTGGACACTACATAAATGAATCTCTAAAACTCAAGAAAGACAACTCCAGAAAGGAAGGTTTCAAGAAAATCTCCTTCAAAGCAAAGAAGAAGGGAGTCATAGCAACATGGGATGACTATGAATCTGAAGCTTCAGAATCTGAAGCTTCAGAATCTAATTCTAAAGAGGAGCAAGCTAACGTTGCACTCATGGCCACCACTTCTGAAAGCTCATCCGAAAAAGAATATGAATCTGAAGAGGTATTCTCTAATTTTTCTCGTTATAATCTAGAAGCTTGCTTATCAGAATCTCTAAGCTCTTATCAGAAGCTTCGACAAAAATTCAAGATCCTGAAAAAGGTTCATGAAGAGACTGTTGAAGAATGTGACAAGCTTGAGAAAGAGGTTTCTGAACATAAAGAAAACAACTTAATTCTGGAAAAATAAAATGAATTTTCAACCAAAAAATGTTTAAAACTTGAAGAAACTCTTTCTAAAGCTCCACCTACTTATGACACCATCATATATAAATATGAAAAAACTTTTCAGAAATTTCTGAACAATGGACTTGAAAGAAGCAAAATGGCTTATATGATTATGGTGTTATTCAAAATTAGAAAAAGAGTAATTGGTTATGACTCTGATGAAGATGATTTAAAGTCTTCTGTAGAAAACAAACTGAAATTTCCTTTTTCTTATCATTACACACATGTACAAACACAGAAATTCAATAATGCTAGAAAAACCCAAAGTTGTTAGAAACTATGGGAGAACTAATCATAAAGGACCTAAAAGATTTTGGGTATCAAAAGATAAAATAGTATATGTTGTAGATATCTTATGCAGCAGAGTTAAAACATCAATCATGGTACCTGGACTCTGGATGCTCACGACACATGACGGAAAGAAAGCATATGTCCCAAAACCTGGAACTTAAAGATGCTAGCTTCATAGCCTTTAAAGGAAATCAGAAAGGAATAATCAGAGGATCTAGAACAATTGGTAATTGATCTCTTCCCTCTATTTCTGATGTCCTTTATGTTGAAGGAATAATGCATAACTTGTTATCCATAAGTCAATTAAGTGATAACGGTTATGGTATAATCTTTAATCAAAAAACGTGTAAAGCTATTAATCAGAAAAATGGCACAGTCCTTTTCACTGGTAAGAGGAAGAACAACATTTACAAAATTAAGCTTTATGATTTAAAAAATCAAAATGTAAAATGTTTAATGTCTGTAAATGAAGAGCAATTGGTGTGGCATAAACGCTTGGGTCACATAAGCTTGAGGAGAATTTCTCAGCTAAATAAACTTGAGTTAGTCATAGGCCTACCTAAGCTGAAGTTTTCTTCAAATGCTCTTTGTGAGGCATGTCAGAAAGGAAAATTTTCTAAAACAACTTTCAAAAATAAAAATGTTGTTTCTACCTTTAATCCTGTGGAACTATTAAACATTTACCTTTTTTGACTTGTTAAGACAGTGTCAGTCAATGGTAAGAGGTATGGGCTTGTCATTGTTGATGATTACAATCGTTGGACATGGGTAAAATTCCTAAGGCGCGAGAATGAGTCACATTGTGTGTTCACTAGTTCTGCTCAAAAGTGCAAAATGAATTTGACTCTAAAATCATCAGAGTCAGAAGTGATCATGATGCCGAATTTGAAAACAAATTTTTTGAAGAACTTTTTGACTCAAATGGAATATCCCATGATTTCTTTTGTCTTAGAACTCCACAACAAAATGGAGTTGTAGAAAGGAAGAACACGACTCTCCAAGAAATGGCCAAAACCATGATCAATGAAACAAATGTAGCTAAGCACTTCTGGGATGAAGCTGTGAATACAACATGTTATATTCAGAGTAGAATCTCTATTAGACCTATTCTGGAGAAGACTCTTTTTGAACTGTGTACGGAAAGAAAACCCAATACTTCCTATTTTCATCCTTTTGGATGTTCCTGTTTTATTCTGAATACTAAAGATAATCTGAACAAGTTTGACTTTAAAGCACAAAAGTGTATTATGTTGGGATACTCAAAACGCTTTAAAGTCTATAGAGTATACAACACATAAACACAAATTGTGGAAGAATCAATACATGTCAGATTTGATGGTAAGCTTGACTCTGAAAAGTCAAAGCTAGTTGAGAATCTTGCAAATTTGGAGATAACTCTTGCAGGTTCTAGCAAAAAGACCAAAGAATCTGAAGAAGTAGAAAAGGAAACGTCAGAAGCACCTGAAGTCTCAATCAATCAGAAAAGATCAAGAAATAGATTGAATGTTTTTGAAGAACTGATTCCGGGAAACAAAAATGAACCTGTCAGAACAAGATCAACATTCAAAGTTTCTGAAGAAACATTTCTGGGACTAGTATCTCTGACAAAGCCAACATCCTATGAAGAAGCTCTTCAAGACAAAGAATGGATTATGGCAATGAAAGAAGAACTTGATAAATTTGCAAAGAACGATGTTTGGGATCTTGTACTAAGACCCAAGGGAACCCACGTGATTGGAACCAAATGGGTGTACAAAAACAAACTCAATGAAAAGGGTGAAGTGGTCAGAAACAAAGCACGACAGGTAGCACAAGGTTATAGTCAACAGGAAGGTATTGACTAAAAAGAAACCTTTGCTTCAGTCGCCAGGTTAGAATCTATTCATCTACTTGTATCTTTTGCTGTAAATTACTCTATTAAATTATATCAGATGGATGTCAAAAGTGCATCTCTGAATGGATATATTTCTGAAGAAGTGTTTGTTCATCAGCCTCTTGGGTTTGAAAACTCAAAATGTCCAGAACATGTATTTAAACTGAAAAAATCTCTTTATGGTCTGAAACAAGCTCCCAGAGCTTGGTATGAAAGACTAAGTTATTTTCTTCTGGAAAATGATTTCATTAGAGGCAAAGTGGACTCCACTCTCTTCTGTAAAAACATCAGAAATGACCTTATAATCTATCAGGTATACGTAGATAACATAATTTTTGGTTCTGCGAACCCCTTTGTCTATCAAGAATTTTTTGAGCTAATGCAGACTGGATTTGAAATGAGTCTGATACAAGAACTAAAGTTCTTTCTGCGGATTCAAATTAATCAAACATCAGATGCTACTTATATATATCAAAGCAAATACATAAAAGACATTCTGAAGAAGTTTGAAATGTCAGAAAGCAAACCAGCAAAGACTCTCATGCACCCTACTTGAATTCTGGAGAAAGAAGAGGTAAGTCAAAAGGTTTTTCAGAAACTCTATCGTGGTATGATAGGTTCTCTTCTCTATCTGACTGCTACACGTCCAGATATATTATTCAGCATGTGTCTCTGTGCTAGATTTCAGTCAGATCGAATGGGATCTCACTTAACCACTGTTAAGAGAATCCTAAGGTATATGAAAGGAACACCTAACCTGGGCCTGATGTATAAGAAAACACCAGAGTATAGGCTTTCTGGGTACTATGATGCAGATTATGCTTGAGACAAATTTGAGCGCAAAAGCACATATGTAAACTGTCAGTTTTTGCGAGGAAACCTCATCTCATGGGCTAGTAAAAGACAATCAACCATTGGACTGTCAACTACAGAAGCAGAATTCATTTTAGCTTCACTATGCAGCACTCAGATGCTCTGGATGAAGAATCAACTTCACTATATGAGAGTAACATCCCTACCTTTTGTGACAATACTGCTTCTATATGTTTAAGTAAGAATCTAATTTTACATTCCAGAGCGAAGCACATAGAAATAAAAGATCATTTTATCAGAGACTATGTTCAGAAAGGGGTAATAATTTTAAAATTCATAGATACATATCATCAATGGGATGATATCTTCATAAAACCCTTAGTTGAATATATATTTCTTTTCATTCTGAAACATTTAAACATGGAAGATTGCCCAGAATGAATATAAACTTGTGTTTTTCCTTCTTAATGGTAAAATAGGCTCTGACTTAATCATCTGGTGTCTATCTGATTTTGGTTATGATACTTCTACAAGTTAGATGTTATCTGGGCTCGAATCCCTCTGAGTCATAAATCTCTTTGCCATCATGAATTCAGATACAACAACATGCGGTATCTCAGACGTGTGGCTTTGGATCTTCTAGATAGCTGTCTATCTTAGAACTCAAGAGCCAAATTGTTGAGATCCCCTCGAGCAATGTGAATAATCTTGAGATTAGACAACCATCATTAGCTGCATTTAATACTCCACACGCTTATCAACTCAAATTTCTGGAATAATTATTATTGTTGTCCCCTATTAATTAAATACATTGTCGATTTGCATGCTATTTGGTTAGATATATATATTTACCACATTTCAAACTTTCACACTTTTCACTCACAACCCACACAAACCCTCTTGCGTTCAGTTTTCTCTGCAACTTCAACAACCTCCATCCTCATCAACAATCTCCATCTTCTACAACTTCAAATGGATCCTCAACAATGACAGGTTTATGAATATTCCCAGCAAATGGATGTTGCTGAATAATGTGTTGAAGCTTCACAACAGGCCATTACTCAAACTGCTACAACTTCAATAACTGCTTACAAAGAACCCCACGTTCTTGACCACCCCTCACATAAACCTTGCAACTCCATTCAAAAAGTTGGAAGTGCTTTGTGAACTACTGGTTGATTTTGACAACCTGAAGAAGAATGAAATTGATCTTATTGAAGAATTGGAGAAACAAGGTTGGGGAAACTACTTCAAGAGGGTCTATGGTCCCGTATACACATTCCTAATGAAAGAATTCTAGAGATTTGCAGACTGCGGCGACCACTGCATTGTCTCTTACGTCCTAGGGTAAAGATGGTTATCATAGAGAAATCCATCGCGAAGCTTTTGGATATGGAAACTGCAGGGAGGAAAAGGATTTACAACATCAACCCAAGGGCAAAATATATGTCCCAGGAAATCATCCCCACTATATTCAATCAGAACCCAGAAGGGAAAACCTCCAAGAGTAAGGAACTTCACCAGAATATGAGGGTCTGGTTGAAGATTATTCTGGGAACTATTCACCATCGTCCAACGTCAAATTCATCTGACTACATAAACAAGATCAGAAGTGCATCTTGTACTACCTTCACAAATGATTGAAGTTGAATCTTCCCTCCTTACTCTTCAAATATCTAAGGGAATCAGTGAGAGATACAAGAAATAATATGAAGCCTAGAAACTACATCCCTCTAGGGAGGCTGATTTATGATGTCTTGATATAAAGTGGGATAGTGGACCACCTTATCTCCATTAACATGATGAAAGATGTAACGGTGGATGTTGGAAAGCCTATGAATTCCAGGAATCTGAAGAGCATGGAGGTCATTAACAAAATCAAAGTTAAACCTACCCTGGACAGCTCCTGGGAAGCTCTGAAGGATCAGAGGAAGATACCAAATGGGTTGTATCTTTTGTCTAAGATAGATCCCCCAAAGGTTATAGCCCATTACCTTCAAGATCTGACACGTCAAGGTATTGACATATTTGAGTTCTCTATGGACTGGTTACCAGAACAACCACAAAATTTCATGAAGAGGAATAGAGTGCCCTCTAAGAAGACAAATAAGAAGAAGACTCTGAAGCTGGGAGAATCTTCGGCAACTCAGCCGCCTGTGCCTCTGAGCACCTCCACCTCAAGTAAGTCTCCACCATCTGAAGCTCCATTATCTTCTATACCTAGGCAAATTCTCTCATCCTTGCCTCACCCCCCCCCCCCAACAATTTCTCCCTCCGAACCAACTATTCAAATTTCCATTCTTTTAGAAACCCATCCCTCTGAACCTACCATTCACTCACCCTCACTACCCCAGTTCAATCTAAACTCCACCTCACTCCTAACATGTGAAGCATTATATCTAAACAAACCCATTTCACCTCTATCCTCCACTCCCTCATCTCCTCCTTATTATGACCTTTCATTTGACTCTGAATAACCACATATCCCTGGCCCCTCATCTCCCACTCCGGCACAACTCCAAGCCACATCGGAATCTGAATAGAATACATTTGTTCCAAAAACCTATGAATCAATACCACCACCATCTGAGAACCTTCTACACATTTCAGAACCCTTTGAAACCCTTCCATCCATCTATGAACCCATTTCTGCACCCACCTCTGAACCTATCCCTCAAGCTTCTGAACCTGACCTTACCCTTCCAACCCTGGAAGAGAGTTTTGCCAAGTTCTCTGAAAGCTCTGCTGCAAGACTCAAGCAGTTGTCTGAAGAGTCCAGAATAGGTGACAATCATTCTGAAGTAAGGACCCATTGGGTATGGATTTCGCAGATGGATGACCTCTGAGGTCTTCAAGCTAAAGAGAATCTCTAAACAAGTCAGAAATGACAATATCAGAGACACTGATGAAAGACTTGAGGCGCGTCTGGCACGTGAAGCTGAGGAACGGGAAATAAAGGAAGCTGAAGAAAGGGCAAGATTGGAAGCTAAGAAAGATGCCGCTGCAGAAGCTGAGGCTAAAGCTAAAGCCGACGCTGAAGAGGCTGCTAGCCTAGTTGTAGAAGAAGCTGAAAAGACTTCTGAAGTTGCCCTGACTCAAGGTGAGTCATCAGCATCTGATCTCGCACCTCTGGCACTGAAGACTCTGGAAGAACTTCAAAAGGAACAACAACTGGTGAGAGCCAGACTCGACCAACAAGATTCAGTCAACTCCAGCATTCAGAACTTTCTTGCCCAACTACTTCAGAGGATGCCTCCTCCTCCAAACCCTTAGTCACCCTAGACTATTCTATTTTGTATTTTTTTGCTCTAAGTGTTTTTGCCTTTGAGGATTTCTTCTTATATCTATTTCTCAGAACTTATCTAATGAAATTTTGGTTGCCCTATATGTTTTTCTCGTATTTTTATTTGTTCTTTTTGAGTATGACAAAAAGGGGGAGAAATAAATAAACAGCCTTCTGATGAAATAAATATCTAACTCTCATAATGCATTGCTTACATTATAACACTTTAAATAAATTGTGCAAGTTAAGTGTTCTTACAGGATGTATCTGAACAACGAAAACTGAATCAATATCTGAGAAACAAGCTAAGCAACATAAAAAGCTCTGGTAAGAAACTCTAAACTCTCTAAGTATCAAAATTAGGGGGAGTTTTCCAATCTCAAGGGGATTCATACTGTTTCTGACTCTGATTTATTTTCCTCTCTATCTTGTGAAGTACCATTGTTTCATCAATAATCTGAAGTTTTTGTCATCATCAAAAAGGGGGAGATTGTTAGAACAAGATTTTGGTTCTGCAATATGTCTCTAAGTTTTGACGATAACAAAGAATGAAACAATTTGGTACCCTGATAAAATTCTGTAAGTGTGCAGGATTCTAAGGTAAACTGAATCTGATGAAACAATATCTGACATCAAACAAATTCCATAACAGCTGACCCAGAAATGAAGAAATCATATCTGACGCTGAACACAAGCATGTCCAAGAGAATCACATACAAAATCTGAAGACTGTAAATCCAAAGTCTCTATGGAATGAACATCTGTAGACTCTGAAGACACTCTATCTGAAGATCGGTCAAAGAACTATCTGAAGAAGACTCAACAAACAACTATCTGAAGAATACAAGATTTGCGCAAAGACTCTGAACTCCACTCACTCTGATTCACGTCCGTCAGATCACCGACTCATCAAAATCATAATCTTAATCAAGAAATATTCTAAGTATGATATATATATATATATATATATATATATATATATATATATATATATATATATATATATATATATATATATATATATATATATATATATATATATATATATATATATATATATATATATATATATATATATATATATATATATATATATATATATATATATATATATATATATATATATATATATATATATATATATATATATAGACAGTATTGACTACACTCCAAGACTGCTATGGAAAGGACAAGAAAAATTAATATCATTAAGTCCCATAATTGGCAAGATATCATCATCAATATTTTATCCAATGGTATCATCTCCAAGCAGTATATATAAGGCCTCACTATCATCATGCAAAACAATGAAGCTAACACACAAGAATTCTACAATACACCTTGAACCATATACTAAATACTTGCTATTGTATAATTCAGTAATCACACACGAGTTGTTGCTCATAGTGTGATCATTGATCATCTGTTTTTCATTGTGTTCATATTGGTTATATAGAAGCACCAAACACATTCTTGTAATTCTCAATAGTTGTTGTAATTCCTCAAGTGACGTGTGAAGTTTGTAGACTTGAGAGGGCTAAGAGGGGGTTGAACTCTTAGACGACTGTTGTAATGTTTCTACATTATTGGATTAAGTCCTTATTGCAGGTGAAATCACCTTGACCAGGTGAACTGGAGTAGCTTTGACTTTTAAGCGAACCGGGATAAACTTCTGTGTTGTTTGCTTTTACCTTTATGTGTGTGGTATTGCAAAAGTTTTTATTTCCAATAAAAACAATTCAAACCCCCATTTCTTGTTTTTATCTACCTCCAAAACAAACTAACCTCCACACTCATGAGCCATCGATTGGATCTGAGTGTGGAGTATTTTGCCACGAACCAGAAGAACACATATGAACCTAGTTTAAAAATTAAGTGTTGGAAATGGAATAGTCGAAGCTGCAAGCTTGGGGTTAATGATCAGAAGAACATTTCGAGGTGATTGGTAACTTGTTTCAGAGGTGGGGGTGAATGAAACTACCTGATTATAATCAAACTCAGGGAGGTATTCCAACAATTGAGATTAGCTTATATGAGGCTCGGGGAGGATGAGTTAGGGCTTTTGAAAGTTTATGTGGAGGTCAGTGAAGGTTTCTGGGTGGTTGTTTAGGGTTGAAACACTTTGAAACTCAAAACATGATTCTCTGTTTTGGAAGCTTTGGCTCGAGTTAGCAACAGAGGTTTGAGGGTTTTTAAAGCGTGGAAAATGAAGAAGAAACCTTCCCCTATTTATAGGGAAGGTGTGCGGATGGTTTGGAGGGAAAGAAGTGAAGGTTTACTTCAGAATGGTGAGTGACTCAAAGCATTCTTGAGGTTGGACATTGGGGGATAGGTGTGGTTCTTGTTTGAGCTTAATTTCATCTTAGACCACTTTGTGTTGGTCCTTAACATTGATTTGGAACAGACAAAAGACTTAGTTTGGCCTGCTATGGATTTAGATTTTTGCCAATTTGTGAAAAATCTATTTTTGCACATAGGATTGGGTTTTCTTCTCTGGGATGTTTTGTCTTTCAAGTTAACTTACAAATACATCACAATACCATATGAATTGTGTTTTAAGAACATTGGTATAAGATTGGATTTATTTAAAGGCTTGGTGCATGGTTATGCAAATTCTGACTTGACATGTCTGGTTTATGCAATCAGCATCACCAATTTTTGAACCAAGGACAAATGAAATATGCTCATGCGTTAGTTTTCAAACTTATGCCAAATGTTCCTTTCCATTTAATTGATTTAATGCAAAAAGAACCAGGTCAAAAGGATGTGTGGTTTGGAATGCGGTAAAGTAGTGGTCTTGGTCATGTTTTAGGGCATGGTGGGAATGTTGGACCAACTTAGCCAATGCAAATCTTGAGGTCCTTCCTCGATGAATTAGGTCCTGGACATTGAGAAAAAATTGGAAAGGAGTTAATTTAGGATATTTGGATCAAAGTGGAATTTATAAAGCTTCTAAAATGAGAAATTTATGGTCTTTGGAACTTTCCATAGGCCATTCTTGTCAAAATGTGACCAACCAACATGACCTACAAATTGGATTTTGTGAGTTCTTGATTTCCAAGGAACAATGGTGGATGTTTTGAGCTCATATGATCATACCATGATGGGAAATAAGTTTTGGAGCTTTGTGGGATGATTTTAGGTCAAGTTTGTAAGACCCCAATTTTGGCCCTAAGATCCCTCATGGCATCATAACATTGCATTTGCAAAGCCTCAAGGATCATGAGCATCTGGGTTCCCTTTGCCTTTGGGTGGGACCTCTTGTGAGTGGTTTGAGATCACCAAGCATGCTTGAATTGTATATCATTGATTTTCTCATTTTTATTTACTAACCAAAAGCACAAAAATATGTCACTAACATTTCTTGTTTGTAGCTTGAGCAATCATAAGGTCTAAAGAGCTTCTAGGAGATCCTTTGTACAATGATAAAGTCAAGAGGAGATGAAAGCAAGCATGGTAATGGTTCCCAAAGCTCTCATCCATCAAATATGCCTCCCTAGTATCTAAATTCATCATTTTGATCAAAGCAAGTCAAGGGGTTTGAGGTTTGTTTCCCAAGGAAACCCTAATTCATCTGTTCATCAACTGTGCCTTGCTCATGAAGCAAACTCAACCCATTGTCAAATACCATCAAGGGAAGTTCTTAAATTCATTATTACATGCATACTTGAACTTATTTGAGTACCCTCAATCATAAATTCATCAAGATATGAGTAGTGGACTTGAGAAGTTGATCAGTCAATTCATCTGACTATTTTGAAATACACTGAGACCTAACGTTTTATGTGTTAGTCAAATGGAGATGATCCCAAGAGAAAACATGTTCTTAAGGACAATATGAACAACTTTCATGTTCATCCAAAATTGATTTGAAGCTTGTAAGATCATCATCCACTCCAAGACATTATAGGTCATTTCGACTGAAACCCTAATTTTGGGTCGACTTCCCAAGAACATAACTCATTCATTTTTTATGATTTTGAGGTGGAACCAAATGCATTGGAAATATTATTAACTCTAATTCAAACGTTATGTTGAGCAAAATTTCAAAATCTCAAAAGAAATACATGTGATAATGCAAAACATTATAGGTCACTTTGGGCCAAATGCATTCAAATGGAAAAAAGTCCAACTTCAAGTGCCCATAACTTCTTCATTAAAAATCCAAATGATGCAAAATTTAAGTCCAAATTGGTTGTCTTGAAAATCTCTACAAATTTGATGTCGAAGGATTTATCATTTGGAGATTGAATCATTGAGACAGAAGGGCTTGAACATTGGCCAAGTTTGGAAACTTCACTTATGCATGTTTTGCACCCTACACTTTAAACTCAAAATTAACTAATTTTCAAGGCCCAATTGAAATTTTGATCAACATATCATTTGTTCCTTATGCAACAAGATTTCTAACCATTACTCATGAGGTAGCATTTGGAGTTTGGAAGCACCATTTTTGAAGGCATGAAGATTAAGTGCATTTTGTGAAATTCAATTCAAATTGCCATGCATGAGCTGATTACACTTAATATACATGTCCATTTGGAATTCACATGAACTCAGCAGGTCATTCCAGTCTTCATTGGGCCTTCCACATGATCACACAAGCCCATGCAATGAAAAATCCATTTGCCATGCACACGAGTTAACTCATGCACTCAGCCCTTTCCAGCTATAAATACATGTGCTATGCTTCATAATTCTCCAACCTGAAGGCGCCTGAAATGCTGCAAGAGTGAATCCCTGACCATACCAAAGGAACAAAGTTCATCTTTCTTCAAAAATTCAGATCTGAAATTCAATTGCATTTGGTTGAATTTTCAGATCTAAAGTTCCTAGACCTTCATCATTTGATCTATTGAAGTTCTGTTTTGCAAAAGGAACCAAGGAAAGGGACTCAAATCTTCATAATCCAAAGGTTTTGATCAACTGTTTTTTGCTTCGAATCTCCTTATACTTTGATCCATTGGCCTTGATATTGTGTTGTTTGAAGTCCTCTCTATAGAGGCATTATTGTTGAGTGCTTAATTGTTGAAATCGAGCAAGTTCAGTTGAACATCACCAAACTTCCATCTCTGATTTCTCTCTTAATAGGAATCTAGAGTAGAAGTGAGTGATATAGGAGTGATGTACATCACTTCACCTTTCGAATGGTGTCTGGATCGTCCATTTTAGTGAGTATTTGAATCTCTGCATATTTTGACCTTCGCCGGAGCTCACCGGAAAAGACGGTGGCGCTAGCCACCGTCTCATTGCCAGATCGATCCTGAGTCGTTGGATGCATTTTCCAGTTTATATCATAGCCTTTAGATCTATTGACTTCATTTAATTCCTTGTGTTTCTCATTGACCTTGGACTATGGTGCATGCGCAGCTCATGACCATTAGATCCTCCACGTCAATTAATGAGGATCCATCCAACGCGTGTGGATTTTTCTATTTTCTGATTTTTCCATTTTTATTTTTTAATTCCATCTCATTTTCAAAAATTCATATCTCTTTTATTATTGGTCCAAAAAATATGGGACCAATTGCATTATTTCTCCTTTAATTTCTAGTTTCTAAAAATGATTTTTAATATTTTTTATTTTACCATTTGCTATTTTTTAATAATTTTCTCTTTTCTGGTTATTTTTAATTCATTTTAAATAGTTTTTGATATCCAAAAAATACAAAAATATTTTTCTAACCTCTTTGAATGATGATGGATCTATGAAAAATATTCTCATTAATTTATTAATTGATTTGAGATTTATTTGAGATTTTAGTTCAATTAGGTTATTTTTATTCATTTTTAATTGATTAAAAATAGTTTCTGACTTTTAAAAATGTTGAAATTTTTTTGTCAAACTTTGTTTGACCTTGTTGAACTTGGGATAATTCACTTGGACTTTTCAAAGTTGATTTGAAGTGATTTTGAAGTTTGACCTTTCTTTAATATTTTAATTCAAGTTTATTTTCAAATATTAAAATGCCAAAAATATTTTGTTTATTTCTTGACTTCCAATCTTCATCTCATCTCTGATTTTATGGTTTGACCTTGATCTTCCCTATCTTTGGTCAACATTTATGGATTGGTATATTCCTTTTCATTTGATGCATTTTATTTTCTTCTTTTTCATTATCCATCTTCTTCTTCTTCTTCTTCTCCTTCTTTTCTATTTGATCAATGAGTTAAAGGTTGATAAGTTAGCATTGATTAGGGAGGTTTAACCTTCCTTAATTCAAATCTAATTCATCTTGATCAAATGATCAAGTGAATGGCTTTGCATTAAGGATAGGTTGCTTTCTAAATCATGCAAATGACTTAAACCAATACAAGATCATTTCTCTTCCTCTTTTTGGCATGACAAGTTGTTGGAACTTGGTTCACTAATCAAGACTTCTAACTTGTGTTGTTGCCTACATTATTATTGACTGGCCTCAGATAGTTGTGACTTCTACATAAGTCCAATTACGATTGCTTAACATAGCGCTAAATTTGCCTTATGACACACTAATTACTAACATTAACCATTAACAATTAACATTTACTTTTTGCTCTTTACTTTTATGCAATTTACTATACTTGTACATATTATTCATTTGCTTTTTTTCCTTTGCTCATTTGAGCACATGTTTATGTTAATGCAATTTGCATTTTGCTCACTTGAGCACATAATTGTATATATATTATTATGCTTGTGCTTTTGTTTTGATTATTGTGGACCAAAATGCAAAGAAATGGGCAAATGGACTTAGTTTCTAGGACTTCCCCTATGCAAATTGGAGTAAAAGGATCTTAATGTGAAGATGGACTAGAAGGACCAAACCTCTAAACTCACTATTGTCCATTCTTGATTTACTTCATGGAACTTTTTGATGTGTGTGCTTTTGTGCTAGGGAATCCTATTTGAGCCAAAATGAAGAACCATCACCATGTCCATCCAAAGTGAAAGATACAAGAGCCATTGGGGATCTTCTAAGAGCTTGCTTGATTAATTTGATTGCTTGAGCTTTTACTTATTTGCTTGCATATTCCAAAGGATGAGAGCTACTTGGATCATCAATGTGATCTCAAGAGAGGAACTCCATTTGTGGTCTTGTTTCTTATCCTTCATCTCTTGTATGATTAGGACTCTAGTCATTCTTCTTCTTCCCTCCACTCTAACCCAAGCCAAAACTTTTTGTGCAAACATTAACACTTGTTTTCAAACATTAGAAACCTAAGCATTATGCTTTTGACTTTCCAACTTTCTTTTCATAACACTTATTTTGGATTGAATCTTTAAGTAAACTTTGACCATATTTTGTAAATACTTTTCATTGGTAAATATAACCCATTCAAATGTCTTTTTGTGGTTTCAATGGCCACTTTCTTAATCAAACTTTTCATAACCTTTAGCTATTAGGTCTGAGTTATCCTTGAGGTAGATGTAATACTCACCTATATCCTTAGTGATGGACAATGAGTCTTCCATGCTTATTATAGGGTTAACCCCTCACTAGCATGTTGAAGCTATCCTCACATGGTGGATTTGTGGTTTTTTTAGGTTGAGTTTTCTCCCTTGGATAACAAAAGACCTTAAGGCTTTTGGACCAATCAATTCACCAACTCATTTTGAGATTTTTACCCCGAACTACGAGGTTTTGATCCTAATCTTTTTTAAGATGGTACGTTGGCAATGGGTTTATCCATCCAAACACAAAATGTAAATAAACTTGTATATTCTCTTCTCATCTCTTCAATCATGTTTGCACAAACAAATTTTCACAAAATATCAACCTTACACAAGTATGAAAAGGGCTCCCTAGGAGTACCTAGGATGTTTTGGGTGCTTAAAACCTTCCCATTGCATAACCAACCCCTTTACCCCGATCTCTGACATTTTTACTAGTTTTTGATTTGATAAAACTTTTAGGTTTTTGTTCGCTTTCTAACCATTCCTTTGGATAAATAGAAGTGCGGTGGCGACTCGACTTGTATGGTTTACCTTGGATTTAGTCAATATCTCTAATGGTAACGAATACCCCGCTACAGAAAAGTGGCGACTCTACTGGGGACATTTGCATAGTGGGGTTTGCCTACTTTTCATATTTGTTGTATTGTATTGTATATTGCTTTGTGACATAGTTTTGTGCAATTTAGGATTACTGTATTGTATGTAATGATTGATTTGCTTGAATATAAATTCCTTGTATGCTTGGTGATCTTTGTGAGATGAGTTCTATACCCGAACTCGAGTGCACTTAGGATAGGAGAATGGAATAGTCTTGTTGACTTGTGTGGAGTTATTCCTTAGCAAGTTGACTTGCAAGTCCATTAACTTGGTGGAGGTCATGTTGGGATCAATAATGTCACACAAGTAGTTGTGGTTAGACATTACTCTTTCCAATATAGACCTTAGAAGCCAAGGACCTTAGTTTACCAAGCCCATATTGGCCTATTCTTAGGATGTAGTGCGAAAGTCGTTCAAGTGTAAGATTTGATACGATTGTTACGCGATACTACACTCATAAGAGTCTCTCTTGAGAATATTTTTGGAATACGAGTAGTCGTTTATCCGATAATATCCGAAAGATGGGATGATGACTATGGGAACCTCTTGTAGAACATGTTTGACAGGTTGAAACTCTAGTACACTCCCTTTGGGTGGTTCTTAACCGAGACTCCATGCTCGTGACTTGCAACAAACCCTTGATTCATGGTTGATCCGTTCATGTATCCTTAATATCAATGGAATTTGGGTGCTGATAAGGTGTAAACCATAATCCACCAAAATGGATGATTGATATTAAGGATGACATGATCCATCCCATGACCTTTGTTTGGTGTGATTTTCTTGATCCTTGAGTGTGATTGTTGCATTCATGCATTCATGCATTCATGCATTCATTTGCATCCATATCATCAATAATAAGAAAATTTTCAAGCAACTTAAAGAGGTCTATTTGCAAATTTTCAGACATGGAAAGACAAAGAAGGAATACAAAGAAGTACAGTTTCAAACAACCCGACTTGAAAGAGTTAAGGAATTTTACATCCTATGTACTAGATCCCTTGGGTTTCAAGACTCGTTTTGGGAAGCTTCTTTCTCTTCTGACTACTCAAGTGGATGAAGGATTGATGAGTGTATTGGTGCAGTTTTATGATCCCTTATACCGTTGCTTCACTTTTCCGGATTTCCAGCTTTTGCCCACGCTTGAGGAGTATGCCTACCTTGTGGGTATACCTATTCTAGACCAGTTGTCGTTCAGTGGCTTAGAGAGTATTCCTACTTCTCAAGAGATCGCTGATATGTTGCATATAGATGAATCTCTGGTTGGTGCTCATTGTCGCATTACGCGAAAAACCGGCGGGAAAAGACACAGAGCCGCCACCGTGCGTTATTTATCCCAAAGGAGGGAAAGGAAACGCTCGAAGTAAACCTGGAAAGGAAATGGTCTTGCGACCAGAGATTGATAGGATCGGGAGTCGGTTATGCGAAGGGAAGGTATTAGCACCCCTACGCATCCGTCGTACTCGACGGGATCCACGCTCAAAAAGAATAGAATAAGGTTGCTGAATAACTGCTCAAAACTGCACAAGACTGTAATAGATCACAGATGAAAGAAAACGGAGAAGGCGGACTCGGCAGGATGTCGCATCCTGGGCCTACGTAGTTTGTCAGACACAAACATCAGAGTCGACGTAGTTCGGGGAAATGGGAAACGTGCTCGCTAGGATATCGCATCCTATGCATACGTATCTTCTCTAACCAGAGGAAGAATCAGAGCACTCGTAGCTCGGCTAACGCACGCCAAACAAACACTGAAAGAAGACGCTGAGACGTCAAAGCAAACACACGACAGGAAATGGAATGCCAATCGCTAGTCTTACATCCAACTCCACAAAAGAAACACCCACAGGAAACCGAATACCAATCGCTGGACTTACATCAGACTCCGAACAAACAAACACAAACGAGGAAACGGAATGCCAATCGCTGGTCTTACATCCAACTCCGAACAAGGAAACGCAAACAGGAAACCGAATGCCAATCGCTGGACTTACATCAGACTTCGAACAGACACACAAGAGGGAGGGTCTCGGTTGCAACTCGGGCAAGAGAAAAGGAAGGTCTCAATCGCAATGGGGGCGAGAGAAAAGGATCACAGTTAGTTGTTAGTCAAACTCGACAAGACATCGCATCTCGTGCCTACGTATCTCATCTGGACATGAGAATCAGAGTTGCCGTAGTTCGACTAAACCATTTCTGTTTGTTTGTGTTTTTTAGGTGAACAACGTCACTACACAATCTACCGGATGCTCGACCTTGGGAGACTTGCTCACCTGTAGTAGAAGGAGTTAACGTGTCCTTAAGAGAGGATAATGTTTGTTTGTGTTTTAGGAAAGCTCACGCAAGAAAGGAAGTCCCAGACGAAGGAACCGTGCTACCTTAATTGACATGCAAACGAGAGACTACACGGAGTCTAACAGTCCTATGGGGATACCATCACACCACACACAAATATATACCGCATGAAGTAAACACACCAACAAGGGGCTCAAACATCAAGGTTGGGCTTTAGTCAAGGGGTCATATCAACCTCGACAAACAAGCCAACTGGAAAGGTATCTGAGGGCTCTTAACCACTGACATTGACCGTCAGGGTGAGCAGATGAAAGGTAATGAGGGTAAGACCTCATAGCTCTTAACCCGGGCCTGGGTGAGCTTCAATCAATGAAAACGTGGAAGTCCAGAATGTGGGACTCTACTCCACTTGACTGACTCTATATACAAGATTTTGGGTATTTATTCAAAATGCATCAGCACATAGTGCGACCAAGATGAAAGACTCAACTGAATAGCAGGGGATGGATTGCACATCCCTTTTATCTGCCAATGCCTCTTCACTTAGGAGGTCTTTGAAGTACATGGCACAAACATAAACAACCACAAACATTGCCTCTTAAGGAGGGCTTCAGACAGGTGCCTGCCAAAGATAGCAGGTCTTCCAGACTACATGGAGTTAGAGGTCATTACCTAAAGTGGTATGCCAACCACAAGCAAAGCAACTCAAACAATGAGTTAAAGCGGCTAAAGTACCTGTGTAAACAACCAACCAATCAGTATGGTATTCAGACAAACTATTAACAGACAAACAAACAGTGGTTCCAATAGACACAACAAGTCAAGCCAACAAGTAGACAACTCAAATGAGTTCATCTCCAAGAAACCTACAACACAACAAATGTTAGTGGAACACATCATTTTGCATCTCAATTTATGAGATCAACATCATCCATCAAGACTAGAAGCTTGAACCTGAAATGCACAACTCAACATGTGAGTACAAACCCCTAGGGCAAAGCCTAGGGTCAAAGATGAGGAAAAAAGTCAAAACAGCAACCAAAACTCAACATGAAGCAACTACATTCAATCAAGAACATGTCCTAAAAAGGACCAAGTCAAAATCATTAAGCAAAGTCATGTAGTGAGCAAGAGAAGACAAAGCAGGCAAAAGGTGCATACAATTGGTCATCAAGAATCAAAATTCCATATTAAAACAGAAACGACACAAACAATTCTGGAAATTTTTATGAGCATACAACATGTCCAACACAATCATCATGCCAAAAATTAGAATCAACAAAGATCAATTGGCAAGGCAATGAAAATGAATAAGATCAACATCAAATTGTGTGACACACATTGTCACACCCTAAGTTCATGTGTCTAAAACAGAAATGACAAATGCCAAAAATACCAAACCAAACCTCAAACATCAATCAGCATGTTAGGAATCATCACACCAATTTTAAAATCAATTGGAGAAAGTATGAGTATTTCACAAGTCAAATGGCATAACATGTCACATTTTGCATCATGTTCAATCAATCCATCACATTCAAAAATCTAGACGTGGTAAAAATCAGAAAATCACATTAAAAAATACTAGACATCACAAGGATCATGTAGCAAAAAATTGGGAATTAATTGGACTTGTTTTCAATTAGTTATGAATTTTTGAAGTTGCATAAAAAATATTTGAATTAATGAAGAAAATACATGTTAATTTGGAGGGAAAGAATAAATGTGGGATTAATTTTAAAAATGTCACCAAACAGGATCGAACCAGGTATGGGAAAAAAAAGGAGCGCTGAACAAATAATTCCAAAATGTCCATGGCCAGGAATCGAAGCGTGGAATGGTGAAACGCTGTAGTTTCATTAAACTAGTTGGCGCCCAGTCAGCGAGGTCCAGCACGCGTGGACACAGTCAACGAATCCAAGCCAATCACTACGCCAACGAGACGCACGCATGGCAAATGACGCAGTAAACCCTAGCATTTATAACCAGATGGCGCATGTACTATTCATGACGGCGGTGTTAGGGTGGAAACCACCGTCTTCTTCATGAAGACGGTGGATGAACAGTGACATTCATGAATTTTTTTTCCAGTTTTTTATAAAACCTATACCAAATGAAAGCTCTCAATGTGTACAATCCAAATCCACTAATATTTTGGCCTAATTCCTCATAAATAAAGCGAATCGATGAAGAACATATTTACATTCAAACTTTCAATTCAACCTATATCCATGAATACTCAACCGTTTTTCAAGATTTTTATATCAGTGGAATCAGCAAGCAACGAACTACAAGTCTATGGAAATAAAAACAAGAATTGGGAGATGCGAAATTCTGACCTCTTGAAGCTCCAACAATGGCAGTGATGGATTCAGGTGGTTAGCAGCATCCAAATCTCTTCTATCAACCTTGTTACCACTTCTGAAGCACAAATCAACTCTTGGAATGGCTTGGATCTAGCTAGATCTTCAAAACTCCATATTCATGTTCATGATTGCAATTGCTTGATTCTTCACCAATTTCTTCAATCAATGGCTTGAATTCTACCAAATGATGATCAAGAATCCAGAATATGCAATAAAAATCAAGTGTTCTTTGAAGAATTTTTGAATTTGGAAGAAGAGAAATTTTGGAGGGAAATTTTCAATCTAGATCTAGAATTGTGAATTCTGAAAATTCTGTTAGGATTTACTAGTTATATGCTGGCCTAATCCATTTCCTAATTACAATTAAGCATGGTTAATGAGATTTTAGTGAGAAAAAAGGTGTTATGCAAAAATTGGTTTTTCCACCCCATGCATGCAATCCCACATGAACAGTGCATATGGCCATGCAATTTCACTTAAAACCCTCTTATGAACATGTTGGAATGGTTAAAAAGCTCATATGATGCACCAAATTCAAATTCATGATTTTCCCTCCAAAATGAGCATGATTGAACAAATGGACATGTGATGAAATTTCATGCAATGCCTTGATGGATTTGGAAATTTCATGTCATGAGAAGAATTATGCAAAAAGGAGCACTCAATTTGGAGTTATGAGTCAAAAGTTATGTCCTTTTGAAGTTCCATGCACACTTGGCAATGATTTGATCATATCTTCTCAACCATTCATCAGATGCTCATGATCTTGGACTTTTTGGAAACGGGAGAGAAAGATCTTCAACTTTCATGTTGGACAAAATTTCATTTGAAGCTTATTTGATGTTGGAAAGTTGAGTTGAAGTTGGTCTAAAACTTTCCATTTTTGGAAACTTGAAATTACAGGTCACTTTCCATTTTGGGAAAATTTTGATCTGGCTTCAAATCCTTCAAGGTAGATGTTTGCCATTATGAATAAACCTCTCTTGGACATGAATGAAGTGTCTCAAACCATTTCTCCACCTCCTAGCCCTCAGTTGACTTGCAGTTGACTTTTATGGGCCCCAGATGACCTGAAACTGCACTGATGACTTTTGAGCCTCTAGCACTTGGTCAAGTTGCTTCCAAAATGAACCTTGGGTTCACATAAGCTTTCTAGAACAGCCATAGGGCTTTTATCTCAAGGAAAAACCTTGCTCTTTTGCACTGAGGAATTCTCCTGATGCCAGTCTTGACTGATAAGATGCAATGCACTATGCAATGTTAATGTAATGTTAGTAACCTAAAAAATGAAATGAATGCATGAACTGGGGGTGCAAATTTGAGGTGCTACAGCTACCCCTATTCAATCAACTGAGAACCTGAACGGATGAGAGCAACGGCTGTCAGACTTTCAAGGTAATCAGGGATTGAATACCAAAAGAACCTGGAATTTGCACTATGCGGGGAATGAAGTAAAGAAACAACGACCCGACGTCAACGGACAAATGGGAAAGACCTGAACAAGATGTCCCTGCCGAGAACATGCATGTATTGGGGAAAACGCCAATACAACAACAACTGTCTATAAAAGACTCTCTTGGGGAAGCAAGAAAGGGTGAGGTGTTACCGGTTAGTAGGTAACAAGCTCGGGAAGAAGGAATATCTAAGACCGGTGCACGGGTGAGAGATATCAATCGACCAAAGACATCTGAGGAAAACCTGAAGAGGCATATTTCGACTCAGGAAAATCTGACTCCACAGGGGACCAAGGTCACAATAGGGAGCAGACAGGAAAGAACACCAAGGATACCGGGTTGTAGGCATATAACAGGTGACCGACCAAGGCGTGAATTGATTTGTGTTCCAAAACACTCATCATCCTGAAGAGAGCTAGAAACGCAATCTTGTTAAAGGATGGACATTCGATTCCACAAGGAATACGAATCTTACTCAGTTGGGGAAACAAACAAAGGGTTCAACCAAAGAGTGCATGAGATATATTATCTATAGCCGTCAAAACGTAGATAATACTCTCGCATGGAAGATTATCCATAACCGGGTCGTAGGTTGACAAAGGATAAATCGACTGAAATCGTGAATTGGTGTGTGTTCCAAAACATCGACAGGTTTGTGGATGTGAACGCTATTAGGATTTTTTCTACTCTTAATCCCGTTCCGACTCTGTTGGGCGACACTTACTTTTCTTTGCATATGAGGAATGCAAAGGGTGGTGGTACAATTGTGTGATGTTTGCCTCTGTTGTACAAGTGGTTTATTTCTCACTTGCCGCAGATGGTCGCCTTCAAGGAGAACAAAGGATGTCTACGGTGGTCCACGAGACTTATGTCTCTCACTAATGATGATATCTTTTGGTACAACCGTGTGTATGATGGTGTGCAGATTATCGACTCTTGTGGTGAATTCTCCAATGTGCCTCTTCTTGGTACATGTGGTGGGATTAACTACAACCCTATTTTGGCACGTCGTCAACTTGGGTTCCCCCTAAAGGATAAACCCAATAACATTCTGTTAGAGGGTGTGTTCTTTCAGGAGGGTAAAGATTCCCAAGGCTTGAAAGGCAGGATGGCTCGCGCTTGGCGCAAGATCCATAGGAAAGGAAGGAAGGAGCTGGGACCGAAGAATTGTATCGCTTTGGAACCTTATACTTCTTGGGTTAGGAGGAGAGCTATTGAATACCTCATGCCTTACGAGTATCCGAGACCTACACCTTTGGTTGTGGTTGGGCCTTCAACCCTCCCTGACCAAGGAGTAGAGGAGTTGAGAGACGAAGACCGTTCACGTGCTTGGATCCGTGAACGAGAAGAGTTGCTTCAACAGATTAAGTAGAAGGATGCTTTGATAGAGTTCCTCGAGCATCAGGTTATTGATGATCCTAATGATGCATGGACTTCTCTACTTCCTTAGTCTTCCAGGTTTTGGAAGAGGAAGTACGATCGACTCGCCAAGGAGAAGGCAGATATGGAAGCAGCCTATGAGGAAGAGGTGAAGAGGCTTCGTGCATCTTATCTTCTAGTCTCTCGAGCTTTAGATGATTGTTTCTAGGGATCCATAGGATGATCATTTTCCTTCTCTCTTGTATTTGGTTACCAATGTTGTACTTTTTTGATGTAAAGACATTTCCCATATATTATTGATATTGTATTTCCATATGTGAGAACTGTTTAATATTTCCAACGTTTGCAAATAGAACTCTAAAGTTCCTTTGATAATAAAAACAAATCATATGCACAAGCATTGCATGCATCATGTGCATAAGCAGGTTTTGCTCCAGGCTTCTTGTCCTATGGTCTAACTCTGTGTTCTTCATTTATTTTGAAGACAAGTTGACTCACCGGTACTACACCAGAGCCAACTCTTCAAAACTGATGGATCATTTGGAACAAGAGAACCACGAGCTGAAGGAAGAAGTAGCCAGATTGACTGCCCTGATGGAGTCATTCATGGCTGCCCAGAGCCAGTCTTCTCCAACACCCTCAACTCCTCCCCAGAGGACGATCATTTATGAGATCGTGACTTTTACTGTGCCTGCTGCAACAACCCATTTTGCACCATCTATGCCGGCCGGGTTCCCGTGGGGAATGCCTGCCAATTTCATGCTAGAGGGTTTCGCTCCTACTCTTGCGTCTTTGCCGGCATCTAGCCCGGTCCTTTTAGTGCGACCTCCCGTTGTGCATACATTACCAAGAGTTGAAGATACCATCTACCATTCTGAACCATCTAAAGGTCCAGATGTTTATGAGAAGATGGATGATATGAAAGACCAATTCATTGAGCTTCGCAAGGAACTGAAAACTTTGAGGGGGAAAGATCTCTTTGGTAAAAGTGCTGCTGAGTTGTGCCTTGTGCCCAACGTGAAAATCCCTATTAAATTCAAAGTATAAGGGAAACACATGCCCTCTCAACCATCTTATGATGTATGCTCGCAAGATGTCGATGCAAACTGATAATGACCAATTGCTCATCCACTATTTCCAGGACAGTCTGCCCGGTGCCGCTCTCCGGTGGTACATGGGTCTGGAAAGTTCGAACATCCGCTCTTTCAACGATCTTGGCGAGGCCTTCGTCAAGCAATATAAATATAATATGGATATGACTCCTGATAGGGACCAACTGAGGGCAATGTCTCAGAAAGAGAAAGAGACCTTCAAAGAATACGCCCAGAGGTGGCGCGAGTTGACAGCTCAGATAGTGCCACCCCTTGAGGAGAAAGAGATGACCAAGATCTTTTTGAAGACCTTGAGTTCATTCTACTATGAGAAAATGATAGTCAGTGCTCCCTCAGACTTCACCGAGATGGTGAATATGGGAATGAGACTGGAAGAGGGGGTCCGTGAAGGACGTTTAACTCGAGATGAAGGCTCTTCAGCAAAGAGATATGGAAGCTTTGCAAAGAAGAAGGAGGGAGAGGCACATGCTGTGTCTTCCCATGTCAAGAGAAGACCCTCTGTGAAGAGGAAGATTTCCCGCCCCATTAACAACCAGCATCAGGTGGCTCATATAACACCTGTTTTCAGAGAAGCCCAACATTATCAACAACAACAATCTCAGCAATATCAGCAACAACAGCAGCGTCCACAACAACAGGCCTACCAGCCTCGAAACAATAACAACAATACCAACACCAGCTATGAGAGGAAGAGGGTCACCTTTGATCCAATTCCGATGACTTATGCTGAACTCTATCCATCTTTGATTGATAGAAAGTTAATCACTCCACGAGACCCTCCCGCCGTACCTGCTAACCCCCAGTGGTGGTACAAACCTGAGCTTCACTGCGTATATCATTCTGGTGCTCCCGAACATGGCGTGGAGAATTGTTATCCCTTGAAGACCAAGGTGCAAGACCTTGTGAGAAGTGGGATTTTGTTTTTCGAGGACGTAGGTCCGAATGTGAAGAAGAACCCATTGCCCGAGCATGGGAAATCTGTCAATATGGTCCAGGGCTGTCCTGGCAAGTATAAAGTCAAATACGTAAGTCATATCCGACAATCGCTGGTTGAGATGCATCGTTTGCTGTGTGACTATAGCCACTATGAGCACGACCATGATAGATGTCGAGTCTGTTCTGTCAATCAGAGAGGTCGTCGCCAGGTGCGCAAGGATGTTCAAGAAATGCTAGATGAGGGAGTCATTGAGATCCTTCAAAACATAAATGTTGATGAAGATGCTGTTGAAGTCAACGTAATTTCTCCGGTATTCCGGATACCTGAGCCTGTTGTCATCAAGTATGATGGTAGCAAGCAGAAGGTTTCTCCTGCTCTGACTATTAAGCCAGCCGGTCCTATACCGTACTCTTCTGAGAAGGCAGTCCCCTATCGCTACAATGTTGTAGCATTGGAGAATGGGAAGGAGGTGCCCCTGCCCTCTTCGTCAGTTGTTAATATTGTCGACGTCAGCGGCCTGACCCGCAGCGGTCGTGTTTTCTCGGCTCCGTCGAAGCCGCAAGCTGACGCTCGAAGGAATGACAATGCTGATTATGCTGAAAGCCCGATTGGGAATGCTGTGAACGCTCCGAATCCGGCACTTGTTGCTAAACCTACTCCTACGTTGAGAACTCCTGCTTCTACTGGCCCGAGTGGCAATGCGAAAGAAGATTGTGATGAGGTGCTGAGGCTCATCAAGAGAAGTGAGTACAACGTGGTTGATCAGCTTCTACAAACTCCATCCAAAATCTTTGTTTTATCATTGCTGATGAATTCAGAACCACACCGAGAAGCTTTGCAGAAGGTGTTGGATGTGGCGTACGTGGACCACGACGTCACGATAGAGCAATTTGACAGTATTGTTGCAAATATCACCGCTTGTAACAATTTAAGTTTTTGTGACGCTGATCTCCCCGATGAGGGAAGAGACCACAACTTGGCATTACACATATCCATGAGCTGCAAGGATGATGCCATGTCCAATGTGATGGTGGACACTGGGTCATCATTGAATGTATTGCCAAAGACCACTCTTACGAAGTTATCATATCAGGGGCCTCCTATGAGGCAAAGTGGAGTAGTTGTGAAGGCTTTCGATGGGTCTTGCAAAACTGTGATTGGTGAGGTTGATCTCCCAGTCAAAATCAGACCAAGTGATTTCCAGATTACCTTCCAGGTTATAGACATTCACCCATCGTATAGCTGTCTCCTAGGCAGACCATGGATTCACGAGGCTGGCGCCGTGACATCCACCCTACACCAGAAACTGAAGTTTGTGAAAAACAAGAAGCTGGTGGTGGTAGGGGGAGAAAAGGCTCTCCTGGTTAGCCATTTGTCTTCCTTCTCTTATATAGATGCTGAGGATGAAGTTGGAACTCCATTCCAAGCTTTATCTATTGCTGAACCTATTAAGAAGGGAACTCCTTCATTTGCTTCCTATAAAGATGTAAAGTTGGCCATTGAGCATGGTGCAACTGCTGCCTTGGGGAAAATGATTGAGTTGGAAGACAATAAGTCCCGGGCTGGCATAGGCTATTCTTCTGGGGTCTTCAACAAGCAAGCTTTGTTCAAGAGTGGAGGTTTCATCCACACTGGTCAAGATGAAGAGGATGCAGCCATTCTGGAAGAAGACGAAGAGGATTCTGGCAACTTCATCATCCCTTGAGGGATCTGCAATAATTGGGTCGCTGTTGATATTCCGAGAGTTATCCATAAGTCAAAGTAATGTTCATTGTGTTTGAAAACCCTTCTCCCATGCCAAAAGGAGAAGTGATGACATTGTTGGCGCATAAATACAATGATATTTCCATTCAATAAACTCATGTTAAATGTTTATTTTTCCAATTATTTTCCCTTTTCGCTTTTACATGAAATTGGTGATCACATAAAACCCTAAATAAGAATAAAATCAATCTTTTCATCTGCATAATGATTTGCTTTGTTTTGAATTCTAAAGTTTCTTTTATATCCAAAATCATTATGCAGGTTAATCAAACCCATTGAACATAATGATCCAACACCATCTCCCAACTTTGAATTCCCTGTATTTGAGGCGGAAGAAGATGATGTTGAAGAGATTCCTGACGATATTACCCGTCTACTTCAGCATGAAGAGAAGATCATTCAGCCGCATCTTGAGAATCTGGAAACAGTCAACTTGGGGTCTGAAGATTGTGTGCGAGAAGTGAAGATTGGGGCACTCCTGGAAGAATCTGTTAAGAGGGAGTTGATTGAGTTGCTACGAGAATATGTTGACATCTTTGTCTGGTCATATGAAGACATGCCTGGTCTGGATACCGATATTGTGCAACATTTCCTGCCTTTGAAGCCTGAGTGCGTGCCTGTGAAGCAGAAGCTCAGAAGAACTCATCCCGATATGGCAGTAAAGATCAAGGAAGAAGTTCAGAAGCAAATTGATGTGGGGTTTCTGGTGACTTCTACGTATCCTCAATGGGTGGCCAATATTGTGTCTCTGTCTAAGAAAGATGGAAAAGTCCGAATGTGTGTGGACTATAGAGACTTGAATAAAGCTAGTCCGAAAGATGATTTCCCTCTACCACACATTGATATGTTGGTAGATAATACAGCTAAATTCAATGTCTTCTCATTTATGGACGGATTTTCCAGATATAATCAGATCAAAATGGCACCCGAGGATATGGAGAAGACAACATTCATCACACCTTGGGGAACATTCTGTTATCGAGTGATGCCCTTCGGTTTGAAGAACGCCGGAGCCACGTATCAACAAACTATGACCACGTTGTTTCATGATATGATGCATAAGGAGATCGAGGTATATGTTGATCATATGATTGCGAAGTCAAGAACGGAAGTTGAGCATGTAGAGCACTTGTGGAAGCTTTTTCAGCGTTTGAGGAAGTTTAAGCTTCGTCTGAATCCCAACAAGTGTACATTTGGAGTCCGTTTCGGCAAGCTATTGGTCTTTATCGTTAGTGAAAGAGGTATTGAGGTTGATCCTGCAAAGTTCAAAGCAATACAAGAGATGCCTGCACCTAAAACTCATGATTGGACCGAGGATTGCCAAATGGCTTTTGACAGTATTAAAGAGTATTTGTCTGAGCCTCCGATTCTGTCTCCGCCTGTGGAAGGGAAATCACTGATTATGCATCTGACAGTTCTTGAAGACTCAATGGGTTGTGTCCTTGGTCAGCAAGATGCATCAGGGAAGAAAGAATATGCTATCTACTACCTGAGTAAGAAGTTCACTGATTGTGAGTCTCGATACTCAATGCTTGAGAAGACATGTTGTGCTTTGGCTTGGGATGCTAAGCGCTTACGCTAGTATATGTTGAATCATACGACTTGGTTGATATCCAAAATGGATCCAATCAAGTATATATTTGAGAAGCCTGATTTAACTGGGAGGATTTCCCGTTTGGCAGACCATTTGGCACATCAACCGAATATCAGTCAGTTCAGTATGACTTCCCAGATGAGGAGATTCTGTATTTGAAAATGAAAGATTGCGATGAGCCTACGCTCGATGAAGGGCCAGAACCTGGTTCCAGATGGAGTATGGTGTTTGATGGCACTGTAAATCAATATGGAAATGGTATTGGGGCAGTGATTATTACTCCTCAGGGCACACATTTTCCGTTCACAGCAAGGCTAACTTTCAAATGCACGAATAATATGGCTGAGTATGAGGCATGTATCATGGGATTGGAAGAATGTATTGATCTTAGGATCAAACATCTTGATGTTTATGGTGATTCGGCCCTCGTTGTTAATCAGATTAAGGGTGAGTGGGAAACGAATCAGCCTGGCCTCATTCCATACAGAGATTACGCGAGGAGGATTTCGACGTTCTTTAATGAGGTTGACTTCCATCATATTCCTCGAGATGAGAATCGGATGGCAGACACTCTTGCTACACTTGCTTCGATGATTGTGGTAAAACTTTGGAATGAAGTTCCCAATATCACTGTGATGCGCTTGGACAGACCAACTCATGTATTTGCAGTAGAATAGGTGCAAGATGATAAGCCATGGTATTATGATACTAAGTGCTTCCTTCAGAGCCATATTTACCCGCCTAGGGCATCTATGAAAGATAGGAAGACTTTGAGGAGATTGTCAGGCAGTTTCTACCTCAGTGGAGATGTGCTTTATAAGAGAAATTTTGATATGGTGCTGCTCAAATGCGTGGATAGACACGAAGCAGACCTGTTAATGACTGAGGTTCATGAGGGTTCATTTGGTACTCATTCCAATGGACATACCATGGCTAGACAGATGTTGAGAGCAGGCTACTATTGACTGACAATGGAGTCTGACTGCTGCAAATACGTGAAGAAATGCCATAAATGTCAGATCTATACGGACAAGATTCATATTCCTCCGACACTTCTGAATGTGATTTCATCACCATGGCCTTTCTCTATGTGGGGAATTGACATGATTGGCATGATAGAGCCAAAAGCGTCCAACGGTCACAGATTCATTCTCGTAGCAATTGATTACTTCACCAAATGGGTTGAAGCGGCATCATATGCAAATGTGACCAGGCAAGTGGTCGTGAAATTTATCAAGAATCAACTCATATGTCGGTATGGTGTGCCAGATAAGATCATTACGGATAATGGATCTAACTTGAACAACAAGATGATGAAAGAGCTGTGTAGCGAGTTCAAGATTGCACATCATAATTCTTCTCCTTACAGACCCAAGATGAATGGGGCTGTTGAAGCTGCTAATAAGAATATCAAGAAGATTATCCAGAAGATGGTTGTTACGTACAAAGATTGGCATGAGATGCTGCCATTTGCTTTACATGGATATCGTACATCTGTCCGCACTTCAACAGGGGCAACCCCTTTCTCTCTTGTTTATGGCATGGAGGCGGTGCTCCCAGTAGAGGTGGAGATCCCATCAATGAGAGTCTTGATGGAAGCCAAGTTGACTGATGCTGAATGGGTTCAGAGTCGTTATGACTAGCTGAATTTGATTGAAGAGAAGAGATTGACTGCCATGTGCCACAGTCAGTTATATCGGCAAAGGATGAATAAAGCCTTTGATAAGAAGGTCAAGCCTCGTGTGTTCCGAGAGGGTGACCTTGTGCTCAAGAAAGTCTTGTCTTTCGCGCCCGATTCCAGGGGCAAGTGGACTCCAAACTATGAAGGTCCATATGTTATCAAGAGAGCCTTTTCAGGCGGTGCTTTGATACTTACAACTATGGATGGGGAGGATTTCACTCGTCCTGTGAATTCAGATGCAGTCAAGAAATACTTCGCCTAGAGATAAAAACATAATAGCTCGCTAGGTTGAAAACCCGAAAGGGCGGCTTAGGCAAAAATGAGCATCTCGGTGGATTGAAAACCCGAAAGGGCGATCCAAGCAAAAGTTAGAGACATATAAAAAAATAATGAATATGTATCCCGCTAGATTGAGTACCTCACCCTAGGGCAATCTAGGCAAAAAATAGGGATTTGGCAAGTAACTGCATCCTGACAAGACTTTGTTCTACGAACCGTCATCCGTTAGAGATTCTCGCTCAGTCATAATCAATCGAAGCTTCAAATACATCGGATTCAGAGTTGGTGGAGAAATGGTCATTATGTTCAATAAAGCCCTTTTCCAATATATATCACCAATTTCAAATTTGTAAAGATCCATGGAGCCTTGCCATTTGCAGACTACCATTCCATCAAATAAATTTTGAGCCTTTATCCAATTATTTACACTCTTATTTGTTTCTATTCAACAAATGTTTTGCATGTTTTAATTGAGAAATATCATTGTTTTTAAATAATTAAACTGTTCATAACTAGTTTTTAAACAAAGTGAACATTCACAATGATGAAAGGATATTGGGATGTCTTCAGTGCTCTCCCAAGGATGGGAGGATTCTCGACAGGGTAAGACATCTGTTCATATTCCTGGCATGTTGGTATCCTCTTCCTCCGGAGCCTTTTTGTGGTTTCCTCTCCCGAGCAGAGTGTGTGGTAAAGGTATTCAGCCTCCTTCCTCCTCAGCAGGTGTGAGCTCTTGGTTTGGTGCCCATAGAAGCTTCTGATTGATGGTTGTATCCCCATAAAGATCCATCATCCCCTTTGATAATTTCCCCGGTGGAGCGGCTTCCCCAGTGAAACTTATCTGTGTCGTGATCCTGTTCCCAGTTGGATTGGTTGTTGATCATTCCCCTGCAGAGGTCCGTGTACCCCTGATCCTCAACAAATGGGATGTTCTCCACTGAGCCTGGCCTTCTCTCTTGAGATATAGTACCAGATGTTTATTCAATCGTTCAGTGGACTTGTTTGTGTTAGATATGTCTGTCCTGTCAGTATTCATCATACATAAATCACGCATATATGCATAATTTTAACATTCAGATATTCATGTTGCATCCTTTGCCATACATCTTTTTTTGTTATCTTCTGCTAGTCGGTAATATATTCCCCAAGTAGATTATTTGTGTCTGATCTCTCCATAAAGAGTCAGCCCCATAAGCAGAAAATGTTTATCCTTTCTTCCACATTCCCCACCGAGTTATGTCCTCGTGGATGATGCTTGTTTCTGTTTCCTTCCAACACATATATTGGGATGGAACCCCCATTGAGTTATATCCTCATAGGGATGAGTCTTGTTTTATTGTGCATCTCTAGTTTGTTCCTAGATTTGGCTTCTGGAGATTATCCTTGCAGTTCCCCGTAGTTCGGATGAATGATTGCTCAATAACCAGTAATTATCCATCTTTTCCACGGCGGAGCCTGTGGTTTTCTACCCTCATACCGGTAGTTGTAAACCCTATTTTTTTTATCCCCTTGGCAGAGTTAACCTTTTATTCATCCTGATCGATGACGGTTACTTTTCCGTGGTTTTCTACCCAGTATCTGGTAGATGTAATCCCCTCCTTGACGGTTATCATTATCCGATATTCGGTATTGATAGTCCTTCACCCTTTTCGAGTATGTCTCCCGGATCATTACCTTTGTCAATGTATCCCCGGCGAGTCATCTTTCATTGGCCGTTTATCGGTAATGATCGTTTCTCCCCTTGATTGGTCATCATTTTATACCCAGTTTTTGGTATTCCCGATGCCCCTTCTTTTCGGTCGATTTATCCTTTATTAACCCAGTACCCGGTTGTGGATAATCCTCCATGCGAGTATGTTATCTATGTTCTGACGGTAATAGATAATATGTCTCATGCACTCTTCGGTCGAAGTCTTTGTTCTTCCCCAGTCGAGTAAGATTCGTATCCCCTTTGCGGAGTCGAATACCCATCCTGTTATCGAGTTTGCTTTCTAGCCCTCCTTGGGATGATGAGTGTCTTGGGAATATTCCCCAATTCACGCCTTGGTCGGTCACCTATTATATGCCCAGTAACCGGTATCCCTGGTGTTCCTTCCTCTCTGCTCCCTATTATGACTCTTGTCCCACGTGGAGTCAGATTTTCCTGAGTTGAAATATACCTTTTAGGTTTTCCTCAGATGATTTTGGATGTTTGATATCTCTCACCCTTATACCGGTCTAAGATATTCATTCTCCCCGAGCATGTTGTTCTTTCACCCTTATACCGATGTTCGGATCACATGTCTCTTTGAGCTTATTACCCAGTAACCGATAATACCTCACCCTGGTATTTCCTCAGAGGAGTCCTGTTTGGATGTTCCCCAACGAGGTCCTTTAGTGGATTCCCCCATCTGAGTCCGGATTTTCATCCGAAGTATCCTTTGTGGATAATTCCGCTGTAATGGCATATTCCTCAATACATGCGCCTATGAGTCAGCTCGGGTCTTTCTATTGATTTATTCTTTTGGAATTCTGCTCCCCAAGTTTTGAGTCGTGCCCTGCTCACGCAATTTGCCTTTTTTCTATCCCCATAAGAGTCCCAGAGTCTCTGTCTCATTGAGTGTGTTACTCATATGGATTGTCAGTTTCTCCTGACTTCTTTTCTCTTTGTGGACACATATCCCCCCCCCCCCCACGAAGTATTACCCTTTTGCATACATACATCTGCATCATGAGGTCTCGTAGGGACCAAAATTCGTCTCTTTCTTATTATTTAAGCCCATTCTACCTCGTCGAGACGAAGATTTTAACCTTCATATCTCCGGCTAGAATGACCTTAAATAGGGGCATCTGTAAGACCCCAATTTTGGCCCTAAGATCCCTCATGGCATCATAACATTGCATTTGCAAAGCCTCAAGGATCATGAGCATCTGGGTTCCCTTTGCCTTTGGGTGGGACCTCTTGTGAGTAGTTTGAGATCACCAAGCATGCTTGAATTGTATATCATTGCTTTTCTCATTTTTATTTACTAACCAAAAGCACAAAAATATGTCACTAACATTTCTTGTTTATAGCTTGAGCAATCACAAGGTCTAAAGAGCTTCTAAGAGATCCTTTGTACAATGATAAAGTCAAGAGGAGATGAAAGCAAGCATGGTAATGGTTCCCAAAGCTCTCATCCATCAAATATGCCTCCCTAGTATCTAAATTCATCATTTTGATCAAAGCAAGTCAAGGGGTTTGAGGTTTGTTTCCCAAGGAAACCCTAATTCATCTGTTCATCAACTGTCCCTTGCTCATGAAGCAAACTCAACCCATGGTCAAATACCATCAAGGGAAGTTCTTAAATTCATTATTCTATGCATATTTGAACTTATTTAAGTACCCTCAATCATCAATTCATCAAGATATGAGTGGTGGACTTGAGAAGTTGATCAGTCAATTCATCTAACTATTTTGAAATACACTGTGTAGGTGTTTAATTGGCTGCATTATATGGTAAAACACTAGATGGGTACTAATGTCTTGACTGATGTCATGACATGTATGTGTGACTACATTGTATTTACTGTAGGACTAGCTAACACAGGATTTATTGAATGTCAAACTGGATGCTGTGACATTCATACCTGTCAACAGATACTAAGGAATAGAACAGCAGGTGCTCTGTTAGAACTTAGTATTTATTTCCAGTCTGGTTATCAAGGAAAGACCAGACCTGGCATAAGGCCTACTGACTGAATGTCAAACTGGATGTTATGACATTCATCATTGACAGCAGCTACTGAACATTAGACAGAGTGGTGTTCTGCTATACTTCAGCATGTAACTTAGTTTGTTCTTCAAGAGAATAACAGAACTAACTTAAGGCCAAATGTGTAAATGTTAAGTTGGACACTTTGACATTTATTAATGTAAGCTGTTACTGTAGTATGGTCATTTTGATCATGTACAGGTCAGCAAAATTGTACAGTCTGTTTTCTGGAAAAACAGACTCAGCATATGGACCTTGATGCCAAGCTGAATGTCGTGACATTCATGCCTGACAGCATATCCTATATTGTAGGTTGTTCAGTTTTCTGTTTCAGCTTTTTCTCAGGCTATTCTTCAGGGATTCAACAACTGAGAGAAAATCCAGGAAATCAACAACCAAGCTACATTCAATGAACCTAACAAATAGCCTATTTGTTAGTAACCTAAATGTTGAATTTATGGGAACTCGCGTGACCTTAAATTCAGGAGAATACAGGTGCAAAAGCCAGGATACTGCAATATAAAAGGAAGGCGTTCCTTCATTCAGTTTCAGGGATTTTGAGGCGTGAAGATATTATGTGTCCATCATACTTCACTGCTGTATTTTTGTGAGTCTTGTATTAGACGTATCTTGTAAGCCAAGCCATTATCAAGTAGATGATAGTTGTGGCATAGGGTGTTCATTGAGTTGTAAGTGTTGTGTCACTCAAAGCTTTTAAGCGTGAGTGCTGTGTATCTTGATTAAAGTTGTGAAGCACAATCAAGAGTTGTTTGAAGTGTGACTTCAATTTGTCTTTAATATTGTTTAAAGATAGTAATCACTGAGGTGATTGAGGGGGAGTGAGTAGGAACTCTGATCTTAGGTTAAGATTGAAATTGCATTGGGTAGGGATTAAGTGATAAGTTGTAAACGGGTGAGTTTAGCTTTGAATTGATACTACTAATAGTGGATTTCCTCCCTGGCTTGGTAGCCCCCAGATGTAGGTCATGTTGGACTGAACTGGGTGAACAATTACTTGTGTTATTTACTGCACTTACTGTTAAGTTCTGCATAATCCCTGTCTGTGCAGAATTGGATGTCATAACAACCAGTGTGACATCCAAAGTCTGATAACTAGAATTTCACACTGAGACCTAACTTTTTATGTGTTGGTCAAATGGAGATGATCCCAAGAGAACAAATGTTCTTAAGGACAATATGAACAACTTTCATGTTCATCAAAAAATTGATTTGAAGCTTGGAAGATCATCATCCACTCTAAGACATTATATGCCATTTTGACTGAAACCCTAATTTTAGGTCAACTTCCCAAGAACATAACTCATTCATTTTTTATGATTTTGAGGTGGAACCAAATGAATTGGAAAGCTTATTGTGTCTACTTAAAATGTTATGTTGAGAAAAATTTCAAAATCTCAAAATAAATACATGTGATAATGCAAAACATTATAGGTCACTTTGGGCCAAATGCATTGAAATGGAAAAAAGTCCAACTTCAAGTGCCCATAACTTATTCATTAAAAATCCAAATGATGCAAAAATTTAAGTCTAAATTGTTTGTCTTTAAAATATCTACAACTTTTATGTTTAAGGATTTATCATTTGGAGCTTGCATCATTGAGACAGAAGGGCTTGAACATTGGCCAAATTTGGAAACTTCACTTATGCATGTTTTGCACCCTACACTTTAAACTCAAAATTCACTAATTTCCAAGGCCCAATTGAAATTTTGATCAACATATCATTTGTTACTTATGCAACAAGCTTTCTAACCATTACTCATGAGGTAGCATTTGGAGTTTGGAAGCACCATTTTTGAAGGCATGAAGATTAAGTGCATTTTGTGAAATTCAATTCAAATTGCCATGCATGAGCTGATTACACTTAATATACACGTCCATTTGGAATTCACATGAACTCAGCAGGTCATTCCAGTCTTCATTGGGCCTTCCACATGATCACACAAGCCCATGCAATGAAAAATCCATTTGCTATGCACACGAGTTAACTCATGCACTCAGCCCTTTCCAGCTATAAATACATGTGCTATGCTTCATAATTCTCCAACATGAAGGCGCCTGAAATGCTGCAAGAGTGAATCCCTAACCATACCAAAGGAACAAAGTTCATCTTTCTTCAAAAATTCAGATCTGAAATTCAATTGCATTTGGTTGAATTTTCAGATCTAAAGTTCCTAGACCTTCATCATTTGATCTATTGAAGTTCTGTTTTGCAAAAGGAACCAAGGAAAGGGACTCAAATCTTCATAATCCAAAGGTTTTGATCAACTCCTTTTTGCTTCGAATCTCCTTATACTTTGATCCATTGGCCTTGATATTGTGTTGTCTGAAGTCCTCTCTATAGAGGCATTATTGTTGAGCGCTTAATTGTTGAAATTGAGCAAGTTCAGTTGAACATCACCAAACTTCCATCTCTGATTTCTCTCTTAATAGGAATCTGGAGTGGAAGTGAGTGATATAGGAGTGATGTACATCACTTCACCTTTCGAATGGTGCCTGGATCGTCCATTTTAGTGAGCATTTGAATCTCTGCATATTTTGACCTTCGTCGGAGCTCACCGGAGAAGACGGTGGTGTAACACCCCGATAAAATAAGATAATTATTTAAATTGAGTTAATAATATATTTATTAATTTAATTAAATAATTGGAATTATTATTATTGTTGGAATAATAATTATTGGAATATTATTGGGATTATTATTATTGGATTATTTTTATTGTTATTATTGGAATAAAAGTAGAAATCAGTAAAAAGGTTCCATTTGGTAAAAAGAGTTATTTTCACGTGAAAGGGGAAAAGAGGCAGAAAAGGGAAAAAGGGCAAAGAGCCAGAGGACGAAGGTTGAAGGAAGGAAAAGCTTGGAGCTCAGAGATTGCCGGATTTACTCAGGTAAGGGGGGTTTATCATCGATTAATGGGTATTATGGGATAATATGTGATGGGTAGTGAGAAACCATTGATTTGCCTCTGATTGAATGATGTATGATGAATTTGTGAACTTTTGGGATGAACGAAATTGGGATAAAATTGAAGAAATTCGTAGGAATTAGAGGTAGAAAGGTTAGAAATTTGTGAAATCGAAAGTGTATGATTCGTGTTAGACGAGATGAATGAATTGTGTGTAAAATTTGGACTGTGGAAGGTTGAATTGGATAGATCTCGTAGCAGGAGAAGCCATTGCAGATCTGGAAATTCTGGTTTCTGGTCATACGCGTATGGCACTAGGCAATACGCGTATGATATGGCTGGTACGCGTATGGATGAGGCCTTACGCGTATGAGTGAAAAAGATGATGTTTTGAACGTGAAATTGTCTCTGTTAGTACGCGTATGAGAATGTGGTATGCGTAGCATACGCGTATGGGCGTGGGCAATACGCGTATGGACTTGGTCAGGAATGGGCAATACGCGTATGGGCATAGGCAATACGCGTATGGGCAGACTTGTGGTTTTTCTGAACTATGGTTGTGCAGTTTTTGGTTGTTTAGGCTGAGTGATGTAACTTAGCTGATGTATGACGTAGTAGGGATCATTTTCCCGTTGTTTTGAGTAGTATAGGTATTAGTAGAGTGTGCTAATACTGTGTTTGATTATGCGGCATGATATGATATGCTTTTGTGATAAAATGTGTTGATGATGTGTGATGGTATGCATGATGCTGTGAATGTATCAGTTATGTATGCATTTGTGAATAGACTGTTTTATGGCTTAGAGTGTGAGCATATGTCTATTCTTGAGTTGTTGTTGTTGTTGTATTGCTAGGTGATTAGCATGCATATTGTGGCCTTTATGGTGGTAGCTAATTCCCATGGTGAGGAATTAGTGAGTAAATCATTTTGATTGTTGTTGATGTTTGCATGCTAGGTGATTAGCGTGCATAGCATGGCCCATTTGGGGTGGTAGCTAATTCCCATGGTGAGGAATTAGTGAGTGAGTCACTATGTCTCAAATGAGTGGGACTAGTGAGCTTGGTAGCCGTGCCTGGATTTGGACGGTGAGGTTGAACTATATGTTCACAAATAGTCGGTACCGCATGCATGGAGTCTCATTGCATAATATATGTATGGCGTATAATATGAATGGATGTATTCCAATATTATACGTGTTGTTTGTGTTGGTGTTGAGTATTATGTTGAGTTGATGTGCTGTTACTGAATACATGTTTGGATTAGGGTGATGAAGTGTGTTAAATTACTTAACATGACATGATATTTTATAATACTTATTATATTGATTGAGGAACTCACCCTTACAACTGTTTTTCAGGTAACGAGCAGTGATTGAGTAGGAGCTAGTACTTGGAGTCTAGAGTAGTTCATTAGGGGGTCATGCTCTGATAGATGTAACATCGGGAAGGGATGTTTTGAATGTTTTATGTTGGTTATGAACCATTTTACATGTAATGTGTTACATGTTTTGATTGATTTGATTTATATCCGCTGCGATTTATGCGAATGTTTATTTGATTAAACAAAGAGCATGACTGTTATTTTGGAACATGGTGTGAAGTGTTTATGTGACACCCATAACTGCATAATTACTCTGATGTTGTATTTTGATATTTAATTTAAATTATTGGGGTATTTTAGAAGGGTGTTACATTAGTGGTATCAGAGCATAGTCGGTCGAGTCGAGTCGTAATTATTCTGTTTCCCCTGTACGGGATAGGTGTTGTGTAACCCTATCAGTACTTATTGTTTAGCTTGTTGGGTTTTCAGAATAGAGATGGCTGGAAGAGGTAGAGACGATGCTGCGATTGCTGAGGCTCTGGGTATGCTAGCTGGAGTACTTGGAGGAAATCAGAATGTTATGGGGATGGGAGCTGCTCGTCAACTGAGTGAGTTCCAGAAGAACAATCCTCCAATGTTCAAGGGAGCATACGATCCAGATGGTGCTCAGAAGTGGTTGAAGGAGATCGAGAGGATCTTCCGAGTGACTGAGTGTGCCGATAACCAGAAGGTCAGGTTCGGTACGCATATGCTGTCAGAAGAAGCTGATGATTGGTGGGTTGCTAACCGCACTGAGTTGGAAAATGCTGGGAATGCTGAGATCAGTTGGGCTGTGTTCAGAGAGAGATTTCTGAGGAAATATTTTCCAGAGGATGTCAGAGGAAAGAAAGAGATAGAGTTCTTGGAATTGAAGCAGGGTAACAAGTCTGTTACGGAGTATGCTGCTAAGTTCACAGAGCTGTCAAAGTATTATACTCCCTATAATGAGGCTGCTGGAGAATTTTCGAAATGTGTGAAGTTTGAGAACGGGTTGCGTCCCGAGATCAAGCAGGCTATTGGATATCAGCGAATCAGAGTGTTTTCTGACTTGGTTGACTGTTGCAGGATTTTTGAATAGGATTCCAAAGCCAGAGCAGAGAGCTATCAGCAAAGGGTTGATAGGAAAGGCAAGAATCAGAATGATCGTGGAAAACCGTATGCAGCTGGCAAAGGTTTTCAGAGACAGAGTGGGATGAAGAGGCCTAGCGGGGGAGACTCCAGTGCCCCTGCTAAGTGTTACAGATGTGGTCAGGCTGGGCATCGTATCCATGAATGTACCAGTAATGAGAAGAAGTGTTTCAAGTGTGGAAAAGGTGGTCATTTGGCTGCAGACTGCCGGTTGAAGACTGTGACTTGTTTCAACTGTGGAGAGTTGGGTCATATTAGTCCACAGTGTCCTAAGCCGAAGAAGGAGAACTAGTCGGGAGGCAAGGTCTTTGCTTTATCGGGTTCTGAGACTTCTGCAGATGATCGTTTGATCCGAGGTACGTGTTATATTAATGGCTTTCCTCTTGTAGCTATTATTGACACCGGTGCTACTCATTCCTTTATATCCTTGGATTGTGCTGTGAAACTTAAGTTAGAGATATCTGAGATGCTTGGAAGTATGGTGATTGATACTCCTGCAAAGGGTTCAGTGACTACTACTTCAGTTTGTTTGAATTGTCCTTTGAGTATTTTTGGTAGAGACTTTGGGATAGACCTTGTGTGTCTTCCCCTAGTGCAGATTGATGTTATCTTGGGTATGAACTGGTTGGTGTTTAACCGAGTTTCTATCAACTGTTTTGATAAGACTGTGATATTCCTGAGAGTGAGGAAGGAAAGAGTTTGTTTCTATCAGCAAGGCAGGTGAATGAGGAAGTAGCAGATGGGGCAGAGTTGTTTATGCTGTTAGCGACTTTAGAGGCTAAAGATAAACTGGTGATTGGCGATCTAGCCGTGGTGTGTGATTTTCCTGATGTGTTTCCCGAAGAAGTGAATGAATTACCGCCAGAGCGTGAAGTTGAGTTCTCGATCGATTTGGTACCTGGTACTAGGCCGATATCGATGGCTCCGTACCGTATGTCTGCTGTTGAGTTAACTGAATTGAAGAGTCAGTTGGAAGATCTGTTGGATAAGAAATTTATTCGTCCGAGTGTGTCACCGTGGGGTGCACCAGTGTTATTGGTTAAGAAGAAAGAAGGTACTATGAGGTTGTGTGTGGACTACAGGCAACTGAATAAGGTGACGATCAAGAATCGGTATCCTCTACCGCGGATTGATGATTTGATGGATCAGTTGGTTGGTGCAAGTGTGTTCAGCAAGATAGATTTGAGGTCGGGATATCATCAGATACGTGTGAAAACTGAGGATATTCAGAAGACTGCTTTCAGAACAAGGTATGGACATTATGAGTATTCTGTAATGCCTTTTGGGGTGACTAATGCGCCTGGAGTATTTATGGAGTATATGAATAGGATTTTCCACCCGTACCTAGATAAGTTTGTTGTGGTGTTTATTGACGATATTTTAGTGTATTCGAAATCTGAAGAAGAGCATGCTGAGCATTTGAGAATGGTTTTAAGAGTTCTACGAGAAAAGAAGTTATTTGCTAAACTGTCTAAGTGTGAATTTTGGTTAGAAGAGGTTAGTTTTCTTGGTCATGTGATTTCAAGAGGTGGTGTTGCTGTTGATCCTTCTAAGATAGAAGCGGTATCTAAGTGGGAAGCTCCGAAGTCAGTTTCTGAGATAAGGAGTTTTCTTGGACTTGCAGGTTATTATAGGAAGTTCATTGAGGGATTTTCTAAGTTGGCGTTACCGTTGACGATGTTGACTAGAAAGGGGCAAGCGTTTGTTTGGGACTCAAAATGTGAAGAAGGTTTCCAAGAGTTAAAGAGAATGTTGACTACTGCTCCTATTCTAATATTACCGAGTTCGTCGGAATCATTTGAGGTTTACTGTGATGCTTCATTGTTGGGCTTGGGTGGTGTGTTGATGAAGAATAAGCAGGTTATAGCTTATACTTCGAGACAACTGAGGGTTCATGAGAGGAACTATCCGACACACGATTTAGAGTTGGCAGCTGTGGTTTTTGTTCTGAAGTTATGGAGGCATTATCTATACGGGTCAAGATTTGAGGTTTTCAGTGGCCATAAAAGTTTAAAGTATTTGTTTGATCAGAAAGAGCTGAATATGAGACAGAGGAGATGGTTAGAGTTTCTGAAGGATTATGATTTTGGTTTGAATTACCATCCGGGTAAAGCAAACGTAGTGGCGGATGCATTGAGTCGGAAATCATTGCATATGTCTATGTTAATGGTTAAGGAATTAGATTTGATTGAGCAGTTTAGAGACTTGAGTTTGGTGTGTGAGAGTACTCACAATAGTGTTAAATTGGGAATGTTGAAGTTAACGAGTAATATTTTGGATGAGATCAGAGAGGGTCAGAAATCCGATGTGTTTTTAGTTGATAAGTTGACTTTAGTGAATCAAGGCCAAGGTGGTGAATTCAGAGTTGATGAGAATGGTGTTTTGAAATTTGGTAATCGGGTGTGTATTCCGGATGTTACCGAACTTAAGAAGAGTATTCTTGAAGAAGGACATCGTAGTGGTTTGAGTATTCATCCTGGAGCTACGAAGATGTATCATGATTTGAAAAAGTTATTTTGGTGGCCGGGAATGAAAAGAGAAATTGCAAGTTTTGTTTATTCTTGTTTGACTTGTCAGAAGTCAAAGATTGAGCATCAGAAGCCGTCTGGGCTAATGCAACCGTTGGCTATTCCAGAGTGGAAGTGGGATAGTATCAGTATGGATTTTGTTTCTGGTCTGCCGAGGACAAATAAGAATTCTGAAGCCATTTGGGTGATTGTGGACAGGTTGACAAAATCGGCTCATTTCATTCCGTTCAGAATGGATTATCCGTTAGAGAGATTAGCCGAGTTGTATATTGAGAAGATTGTAAGTTTGCATGGTATTCCGTCTAGTATTGTTTCAGACAGAGATCCTAGATTTACATCGAAGTTCTGGGAAGGTTTGCAGAGGGCTTTGGGAACTAAGCTGAGATTGAGTTATGCATATCATCCGCAGACTGATGGTCAGACTGAGAGGACGATTCAGTCGCTAGAGGATCTTTTGAGGGCTTGTGTTTTGGAAAAGGGAGGTGCTTGGGATTGTTATTTGCCTTTGATTGAGTTTACCTACAACAATAGTTTTCATTCGAGCATTGGTATGGCACCGTTTGAAGCTTTGTATGGTAGGAGATGTCGGACACCTTTATGTTGGTATGAGTCCGGTGAGAGTGCTGTGGTTGGACCTGAAATTGTTCAACAAACTACGGAAAAGATTAAGATGATTCAGGAGAAGATGAGAATTGCTCAGAGTCGTCAGAAGAGTTATCATGACAAGAGGAGGAAGTCACTTGAGTTCCAAGAGGGAGATCATGTGTTTCTTCGTGTTACTCCGATAACTGGAGTTGGTCGAGCTTTGAAGTCGAAGAAGTTGACACCTCGATTTATTGGTCCTTATCAGATTTTGGAGAGGATAGGGGAGGTAGCCTATCGTATCGCTTTACCGCCGTCACTTGCGAATTTGCATGAGGTTTTTCATGTATCTCAGTTGAGGAGGTACATTCATGATCCGTCGCATGTGGTCCAAGTAGATGATGTCCAGGTGAGAGATAACCTGACTGTTGAAATATCACCTATGAGGATTGAGGATCGAGAGTTGAAGCAGTTGCAGGGTAAAGAGATTGCTTTGGTAAAGGTAGCTTGGGGCGGACCAGCAGGTGGCAATGTGACTTGGGAACTTGAGAGTCAGATGAAAGAGTCCTATCCAGAGTTATTCGCTTGAGGTATGTTTTCGAGGACGAAAACTCTTTTAGTGGGGGAGAGTTGTAACACCCCGATAAAATAAGATAATTATTTAAATTGAGTTAATAATATATTTATTAATTTAATAAATAATTGGAATTATTATTATTGTTGGAATAATAATTATTGGAATATTATTGGATTATTATTATTGGATTATTTTTATTGTTATTATTGGAATAAAAGTAGAAATCAGTAAAAAGGTTCCATTTGGTAAAAAGAGTTATTTTCACGTGAAAGGGGAAAAGAGGCAGAAAAGGGAAAAAGGGCAAAGAGCCAGAGGACGAAGGTTGAAGGAAGGAAAAGCTTGGAGCTCAGAGATTGCCGGATTTACTCAGGTAAGGGGGGTTATCATCGATTAATGGGTATTATGGGATAATATGTGATGGGTAGTGAGAAACCATTGATTTGCCTCTGATTGAATGATGTATGATGAATTTGTGAACTTTTGGGATGAACGAAATTGGGATTAAAATTGAAGAAATTCGTAGGAATTAGAGGTAGAAAGGTTAGAAATTTGTGAAATCGAAAGTGTATGATTCGTGTTAGACGAGATGAATGAATTGTGTGTAAAATTTGGACTGTGGAAGGTTGAATTGGATAGATCTCGTAGCAGGAGAAGCCATTGCAGATCTGGAAATTCTGGTTTCTGGTCATACGCGTATGGCACTAGGCAATACGCGTATGATATGGCTGGTACGCGTATGGATGAGGCCTTACGCGTATGAGTGAAAAAGATGATGTTTTGAACGTGAAATTGTCTCTGTTAGTACGCGTATGAGAATGTGGTATGCGTAGCATACGCGTATGGGCGTGGGCAATACGCGTATGGACTTGGTCAGGAATGGGCAATACGCGTATGGGCATAGGCAATACGCGTATGGGCAGACTTGTGGTTTTTCTGAACTATGGTGTGCAGTTTTTGGTTGTTTAGGCTGAGTGATGTAACTTAGCTGATGTATGACGTAGTAGGGATCATTTTCCCGTTGTTTTGAGTAGTATAGGTATTAGTAGAGTGTGCTAATACTGTGTTTGATTATGCGGCATGATATGATATGCTTTTGTGATAAAATGTGTTGATGATGTGTGATGGTATGCATGATGCTGTGAATGTATCAGTTATGTATGCATTTGTGAATAGACTGTTTTATGGCTTAGAGTGTGAGCATATGTCTATTCTTGAGTTGTTGTTGTTGTTGTATTGCTAGGTGATTAGCATGCATATTGTGGCCTTTATGGTGGTAGCTAATTCCCATGGTGAGGAATTAGTGAGTAAATCATTTTGATTGTTGTTGATGTTTGCATGCTAGGTGATTAGCGTGCATAGCATGGCCCATTTGGGGTGGTAGCTAATTCCCATGGTGAGGAATTAGTGAGTGAGTCACTATGTCTCAAATGAGTGGGACTAGTGAGCTTGGTAGCCGTGCCTGGATTTGGACGGTGAGGTTGAACTATATGTTCACAAATAGTCGGTACCGCATGCATGGAGTCTCATTGCATAATATATGTATGGCGTATAATATGAATGGATGTATTCCAATATTATACGTGTTGTTTGTGTTGGTGTTGAGTATTATGTTGAGTTGATGTGCTGTTACTGAATACATGTTTGGATTAGGGTGATGAAGTGTGTTAAATTACTTAACATGACATGATATTTTATAATACTTATTATATTGATTGAGGAACTCACCCTTACAACTGTTTTTCAGGTAACGAGCAGTGATTGAGTAGGAGCTAGTACTTGGAGTCTAGAGTAGTTCATTAGGGGGTCATGCTCTGATAGATGTAACATCGGGAAGGGATGTTTTGAATGTTTTATGTTGGTTATGAACCATTTTACATGTAATGTGTTACATGTTTTGATTGATTTGATTTATATCCGCTGCGATTTATGCGAATGTTTATTTGATTAAACAAAGAGCATGACTGTTATTTTGGAACATGGTGTGAAGTGTTTATGTGACACCCATAACTGCATAATTACTCTGATGTTGTATTTTGATATTTAATTTAAATTATTGGGGTATTTTAGAAGGGTGTTACATTAGTGGTATCAGAGCATAGTCGGTCGAGTCGAGTCGTAATTATTCTGTTTCCCCTGTACGGGATAGGTGTTGTGTAACCCTATCAGTACTTATTGTTTAGCTTGTTGGGTTTTCAGAATAGAGATGGCTGGAAGAGGTAGAGACGATGCTGCGATTGCTGAGGCTCTGGGTATGCTAGCTGGAGTACTTGGAGGAAATCAGAATGTTATGGGGATGGGAGCTGCTCGTCAACTGAGTGAGTTCCAGAAGAACAATCCTCCAATGTTCAAGGGAGCATACGATCCAGATGGTGCTCAGAAGTGGTTGAAGGAGATCGAGAGGATCTTCCGAGTGACTGAGTGTGCCGATAACCAGAAGGTCAGGTTCGGTACGCATATGCTGTCAGAAGAAGCTGATGATTGGTGGGTTGCTAACCGCACTGAGTTGGAAAATGCTGGGAATGCTGAGATCAGTTGGGCTGTGTTCAGAGAGAGATTTCTGAGGAAATATTTTCCAGAGGATGTCAGAGGAAAGAAAGAGATAGAGTTCTTGGAATTGAAGCAGGGTAACAAGTCTGTTACGGAGTATGCTGCTAAGTTCACAGAGCTGTCAAAGTATTATACTCCCTATAATGAGGCTGCTGGAGAATTTTCGAAATGTGTGAAGTTTGAGAACGGGTTGCGTCCCGAGATCAAGCAGGCTATTGGATATCAGCGAATCAGAGTGTTTTCTGACTTGGTTGACTGTTGCAGGATTTTTGAATAGGATTCCAAAGCCAGAGCAGAGAGCTATCAGCAAAGGGTTGATAGGAAAGGCAAGAATCAGAATGATCGTGGAAAACCGTATGCAGCTGGCAAAGGTTTTCAGAGACAGAGTGGGATGAAGAGGCCTAGCGGGGGAGACTCCAGTGCCCCTGCTAAGTGTTACAGATGTGGTCAGGCTGGGCATCGTATCCATGAATGTACCAGTAATGAGAAGAAGTGTTTCAAGTGTGGAAAAGGTGGTCATTTGGCTGCAGACTGCCGGTTGAAGACTGTGACTTGTTTCAACTGTGGAGAGTTGGGTCATATTAGTCCACAGTGTCCTAAGCCGAAGAAGGAGAACTAGTCGGGAGGCAAGGTCTTTGCTTTATCGGGTTCTGAGACTTCTGCAGATGATCGTTTGATCCGAGGTACGTGTTATATTAATGGCTTTCCTCTTGTAGCTATTATTGACACCGGTGCTACTCATTCCTTTATATCCTTGGATTGTGCTGTGAAACTTAAGTTAGAGATATCTGAGATGCTTGGAAGTATGGTGATTGATACTCCTGCAAAGGGTTCAGTGACTACTACTTCAGTTTGTTTGAATTGTCCTTTGAGTATTTTTGGTAGAGACTTTGGGATAGACCTTGTGTGTCTTCCCCTAGTGCAGATTGATGTTATCTTGGGTATGAACTGGTTGGTGTTTAACCGAGTTTCTATCAACTGTTTTGATAAGACTGTGATATTTCCTGAGAGTGAGGAAGGAAAGAGTTTGTTTCTATCAGCAAGGCAGGTGAATGAGGAAGTAGCAGATGGGGCAGAGTTGTTTATGCTGTTAGCGACTTTAGAGGCTAAAGATAAACTGGTGATTGGCGATCTAGCCGTGGTGTGTGATTTTCCTGATGTGTTTCCCGAAGAAGTGAATGAATTACCGCCAGAGCGTGAAGTTGAGTTCTCGATCGATTTGGTACCTGGTACTAGGCCGATATCGATGGCTCCGTACCGTATGTCTGCTGTTGAGTTAACTGAATTGAAGAGTCAGTTGGAAGATCTGTTGGATAAGAAATTTATTCGTCCGAGTGTGTCACCGTGGGGTGCACCAGTGTTATTGGTTAAGAAGAAAGAAGGTACTATGAGGTTGTGTGTGGACTACAGGCAACTGAATAAGGTGACGATCAAGAATCGGTATCCTCTACCGCGGATTGATGATTTGATGGATCAGTTGGTTGGTGCAAGTGTGTTCAGCAAGATAGATTTGAGGTCGGGATATCATCAGATACGTGTGAAAACTGAGGATATTCAGAAGACTGCTTTCAGAACAAGGTATGGACATTATGAGTATTCTGTAATGCCTTTTGGGGTGACTAATGCGCCTGGAGTATTTATGGAGTATATGAATAGGATTTTCCACCCGTACCTAGATAAGTTTGTTGTGGTGTTTATTGACGATATTTTAGTGTATTCGAAATCTGAAGAAGAGCATGCTGAGCATTTGAGAATGGTTTTAAGAGTTCTACGAGAAAAGAAGTTATTTGCTAAACTGTCTAAGTGTGAATTTTGGTTAGAAGAGGTTAGTTTTCTTGGTCATGTGATTTCAAGAGGTGGTGTTGCTGTTGATCCTTCTAAGATAGAAGCGGTATCTAAGTGGGAAGCTCCGAAGTCAGTTTCTGAGATAAGGAGTTTTCTTGGACTTGCAGGTTATTATAGGAAGTTCATTGAGGGATTTTCTAAGTTGGCGTTACCGTTGACGATGTTGACTAGAAAGGGGCAAGCGTTTGTTTGGGACTCAAAATGTGAAGAAGGTTTCCAAGAGTTAAAGAGAATGTTGACTACTGCTCCTATTCTAATATTACCGAGTTCGTCGGAATCATTTGAGGTTTACTGTGATGCTTCATTGTTGGGCTTGGGTGGTGTGTTGATGAAGAATAAGCAGGTTATAGCTTATACTTCGAGACAACTGAGGGTTCATGAGAGGAACTATCCGACACACGATTTAGAGTTGGCAGCTGTGGTTTTTGTTCTGAAGTTATGGAGGCATTATCTATACGGGTCAAGATTTGAGGTTTTCAGTGGCCATAAAAGTTTAAAGTATTTGTTTGATCAGAAAGAGCTGAATATGAGACAGAGGAGATGGTTAGAGTTTCTGAAGGATTATGATTTTGGTTTGAATTACCATCCGGGTAAAGCAAACGTAGTGGCGGATGCATTGAGTCGGAAATCATTGCATATGTCTATGTTAATGGTTAAGGAATTAGATTTGATTGAGCAGTTTAGAGACTTGAGTTTGGTGTGTGAGAGTACTCACAATAGTGTTAAATTGGGAATGTTGAAGTTAACGAGTAATATTTTGGATGAGATCAGAGAGGGTCAGAAATCCGATGTGTTTTTAGTTGATAAGTTGACTTTAGTGAATCAAGGCCAAGGTGGTGAATTCAGAGTTGATGAGAATGGTGTTTTGAAATTTGGTAATCGGGTGTGTATTCCGGATGTTACCGAACTTAAGAAGAGTATTCTTGAAGAAGGACATCGTAGTGGTTTGAGTATTCATCCTGGAGCTACGAAGATGTATCATGATTTGAAAAAGTTATTTTGGTGGCCGGGAATGAAAAGAGAAATTGCAAGTTTTGTTTATTCTTGTTTGACTTGTCAGAAGTCAAAGATTGAGCATCAGAAGCCGTCTGGGCTAATGCAACCGTTGGCTATTCCAGAGTGGAAGTGGGATAGTATCAGTATGGATTTTGTTTCTGGTCTGCCGAGGACAAATAAGAATTCTGAAGCCATTTGGGTGATTGTGGACAGGTTGACAAAATCGGCTCATTTCATTCCGTTCAGAATGGATTATCCGTTAGAGAGATTAGCCGAGTTGTATATTGAGAAGATTGTAAGTTTGCATGGTATTCCGTCTAGTATTGTTTCAGACAGAGATCCTAGATTTACATCGAAGTTCTGGGAAGGTTTGCAGAGGGCTTTGGGAACTAAGCTGAGATTGAGTTATGCATATCATCCGCAGACTGATGGTCAGACTGAGAGGACGATTCAGTCGCTAGAGGATCTTTTGAGGGCTTGTGTTTTGGAAAAGGGAGGTGCTTGGGATTGTTATTTGCCTTTGATTGAGTTTACCTACAACAATAGTTTTCATTCGAGCATTGGTATGGCACCGTTTGAAGCTTTGTATGGTAGGAGATGTCGGACACCTTTATGTTGGTATGAGTCCGGTGAGAGTGCTGTGGTTGGACCTGAAATTGTTCAACAAACTACGGAAAAGATTAAGATGATTCAGGAGAAGATGAGAATTGCTCAGAGTCGTCAGAAGAGTTATCATGACAAGAGGAGGAAGTCACTTGAGTTCCAAGAGGGAGATCATGTGTTTCTTCGTGTTACTCCGATAACTGGAGTTGGTCGAGCTTTGAAGTCGAAGAAGTTGACACCTCGATTTATTGGTCCTTATCAGATTTTGGAGAGGATAGGGGAGGTAGCCTATCGTATCGCTTTACCGCCGTCACTTGCGAATTTGCATGAGGTTTTTCATGTATCTCAGTTGAGGAGGTACATTCATGATCCGTCGCATGTGGTCCAAGTAGATGATGTCCAGGTGAGAGATAACCTGACTGTTGAAATATCACCTATGAGGATTGAGGATCGAGAGTTGAAGCAGTTGCAGGGTAAAGAGATTGCTTTGGTAAAGGTAGCTTGGGGCGGACCAGCAGGTGGCAATGTGACTTGGGAACTTGAGAGTCAGATGAAAGAGTCCTATCCAGAGTTATTCGCTTGAGGTATGTTTTCGAGGACGAAAACTCTTTTAGTGGGGGAGAGTTGTAACACCCCGATAAAATAAGATAATTATTTAAATTGAGTTAATAATATATTTATTAATTTAATTAAATAATTGGAATTATTATTATTGTTGGAATAATAATTATTGGAATATTATTGGGATTATTATTATTGGATTATTTTTATTGTTATTATTGGAATAAAAGTAGAAATCAGTAAAAAGGTTCCATTTGGTAAAAAGAGTTATTTTCACGTGAAAGGGGAAAAGAGGCAGAAAAGGGAAAAAGGGCAAAGAGCCAGAGGACGAAGGTTGAAGGAAGGAAAAGCTTGGAGCTCAGAGATTGCCGGATTTACTCAGGTAAGGGGGGTTTATCATCGATTAATGGGTATTATGGGATAATATGTGATGGGTAGTGAGAAACCATTGATTTGCCTCTGATTGAATGATGTATGATGAATTTGTGAACTTTTGGGATGAACGAAATTGGGATTAAAATTGAAGAAATTCGTAGGAATTAGAGGTAGAAAGGTTAGAAATTTGTGAAATCGAAAGTGTATGATTCGTGTTAGACGAGATGAATGAATTGTGTGTAAAATTTGGACTGTGGAAGGTTGAATTGGATAGATCTCGTAGCAGGAGAAGCCATTGCAGATCTGGAAATTCTGGTTTCTGGTCATACGCGTATGGCACTAGGCAATACGCGTATGATATGGCTGGTACGCGTATGGATGAGGCCTTACGCGTATGAGTGAAAAAGATGATGTTTTGAACGTGAAATTGTCTCTGTTAGTACGCGTATGAGAATGTGGTACGCGTAGCATACGCGTATGGGCGTGGGCAATACGCGTATGGACTTGGTCAGGAATGGGCAATACGCATATGGGCATAGGCAATACGCGTATGGGCAGACTTGTGGTTTTTCTGAACTATGGTTGTGCAGTTTTTGGTTGTTTAGGCTGAGTGATGTAACTTAGCTGATGTATGACGTAGTAGGGATCATTTTCCCGTTGTTTTGAGTAGTATAGGTATTAGTAGAGTGTGCTAATACTGTGTTTGATTATGCGGCATGATATGATATGCTTTTGTGATAAAATATGTTGATGATGTGTGATGGTATGCATGATGCTGTGAATGTATCAGTTATGTATGCATTTGTGAATAGACTGTTTTATGGCTTAGAGTGTGAGCATATGTCTATTCTTGAGTTGTTGTTGTTGTTGTATTGCTAGGTGATTAGCATGCATATTGTGGCCTTTATGGTGGTAGCTAATTCCCATGGTGAGGAATTAGTGAGTAAATCATTTTGATTGTTGTTGATGTTTGCATGCTAGGTGATTAGCGTGCATAGCATGGCCCATTTGGGGTGGTAGCTAATTCCCATGGTGAGGAATTAGTGAGTGAGTCACTATGTCTCAAATGAGTGGGACTAGTGAGCTTGGTACCCGTGCCTGGATTTGGACGGTGAGGTTGAACTATATGTTCACAAATAGTCGGTACCGCATGCATGGAGTCTCATTGCATAATATATGTATGGCGTATAATATGAATGGATGTATTCCAATATTATACGTGTTGTTTGTGTTGGTGTTGAGTATTATGTTGAGTTGATGTGCTGTTACTGAATACATGTTTGGATTAGGGTGATGAAGTGTGTTAAATTACTTAACATGACATGATATTTTATAATACTTATTATATTGATTGAGGAACTCACCCTTACAACTGTTTTTCAGGTAACGAGCAGTGATTGAGTAGGAGCTAGTACTTGGAGTCTAGAGTAGTTCATTAGGGGGTCATGCTCTGATAGATGTAACATCGGGAAGGGATGTTTTGAATGTTTTATGTTGGTTATGAACCATTTTACATGTAATGTGTTACATGTTTTGATTGATTTGATTTATATCCGCTGCGATTTATGCGAATGTTTATTTGATTAAATAAAGAGCATGACTGTTATTTTGGAACATGGTGTGAAGTGTTTATGTGACACCCATAACTGCATAATTACTCTGATGTTGTATTTTGATATTTAATTTAAATTATTGGGGTATTTTAGAAGGGTGTTACAGGTGGCGTTGGCCACCGTCTCATTGCCAGATCGATCCTGAGTCGTTGGATGCATTTTCCAATTTATATCATAGCCTTTAGATTTATTGACTTCATTTAATTCCTTGTGTTTCTCATTGACCTTGGACTATGGTGCGCGTGCAGCTCATGACCATTAGATCCTCCACGTCAATTAATGAGGATCCATCCAACGCGTGTGGATTTTTCTATTTTTTGATTTTTCCATTTTTATTTTTTAATTCCATCCCATTTTCAAAAATGCATATCTCTTTTATTATTGGTCCAAAAAATATGGGACCAATTGCATCATTTCTCTTTTAATTTCTAGTTTCTAAAAATGATTTTTAATATTTTTTATTTTACCATTTTCTATTTTTTAATAATTTTCTCTTTTCTAGTTATTTTTAATTCATTTTAAATAGTTTTTGATATCCAAAAAATACAAAAATATTTTTCTAACCTCTTTGAATGATGATGGATCTATGAAAAATATTCTCATCAATTTATTAATTGATTTGAGATTTATTTGAGATTTTAGTTCAATTAGGTTATTTTTATTCATTTTTAATTGATTAAAAATAGTTTCTGACTTTTAAAAATGTTGAAATTTTTTTGTCAAACTTTGTTTGACCTTGTTGAACTTGGGATAATTCACTTGGACTTTTCAAAGTTGATTTGAAGTGATTTTGAAGTTTGACCTTTCTTTAATATTTTAATTCAAGTTTATTTTCAAATATTAAAATACCAAAAATATTTTGTTTATTTCTTGAATTCCAATCTTCATCTCGTTTCTGATTTTATGGTTTGACCTTGATCTTCCCTATCTTTGGTCAACATTTATGGATTCGTACATTCCTTTTCATTTGATGCATTTTATTTTCTTCTTTTCCATTATCCATCTTCTTCTTCTTCTTCTTCTTCTCCTTCTTTTCTATTTGATCAATGAGTTAAAGGTTGATAAGTTAGCATTGATTAGGGAGGTTTAATCTTCCTTGATTCAAATCTAATTCATCTTGATCAAATGATCAAGTGAATGGCTTTGCATTAAGGATAAGTTACTTTCTAAATCATGCAAATGACTTAAACCAATACAAGATCATTTCTCTTCCTCTTTTTGGCATGACAAGTTGTTGGAACTTGGTTCACTAATCAAGACTTCTAACTTGTGTTGTTGCCTACATTATTATTGACCGGCCTCAGATAGTTGTGACTTCTACATAAGTCCAATTACGATTGCTTAACATAACGCTAAATTTGCCTTATGGCACACTAACTACTAACATTAACCATTAACAATTAACATTTACTTTTTGCTCTTTACTTTTATGCAATTTACTATTCTTGTACATATTCTTGTGGACCAAAATGCAAAGAAATGGGAAAATGGACTTAGTTTCTAGGACTTCCCCTATGCAAATTGGAGTAAAAGGATCTTAATGTGAAGATGGACTAGAAGGACCAAACCTCTAAACTCACTCTTGTCCATTCTTGATTTACTTCATGGAACTTTTTGATGTGTGTGCTTTTGTGCTAGGGAATCCTATTTGAGCCAAAATGAAGAACCATCACCATGTCCATCCAAAGTGAAAGATACAAGAGCCATTGGGGATCTTCTAAGAGCTTGCTTGATTAATTTGATTGCTTGAGCTTTTACTTATTTGCTTGCATATTCCAAAGGATGGGAGCTACTTGGATCATCAATATGATCTCAAGAGAGGAACTCCATTTGTGGTCTTGTTTCTTATCCTTCATCTCTTGTATGATTAGGACTCTAGTCATTCTTCTTCTTCCCTCCACTCTAACCCAAGCCAAAACTTTTTGTGCAAACATTAACACTTGTTTTCAAACATTAGAAACCTAAGCATTATGCTTTTGATTTTCCAACTTTCTTTTCATAACACTTATTTTGGATTGAATCTTTAAGTCAACTTTGACCATATTTTGTAAATACTTTTCATTGGTAAATATAACCCATTCAAATGTCTTTTTGTGGTTTCAATGGCCACTTTCTTAATCAAACTTTTCATAACCTTTAGCTATTAGGTTTGAGTTATCCTTGAGGTAGATGTAATACTCACCTATATCCTTAGTGATGGACAATGAGTCTTTCATGCTTATTATAGGGTTAACCCCTCACTAGCATGTTAAAGCTATCCTCACATGGTGGATTTGTGGTTTTTTTAGGTTGAGTTTTCTCCCTTGGATAACAAAAGACCTTAAGGATTTTGGACCAATCAATTCACCAACTCATTTTGAGATTTTTACCCCGAACTACGAGGTTTTGATCCTAATCTTTTTTAAGTTGGTACGTAGGCAATGGGTTTATCCATCCAAACACAAAATGTAAATAAACTTGTATATTCTCTTCTCATCTCTTCAATCATATTTGCACAAACAAATTTTCACAAAATACCAACCTTACAACAAGTATGAAAAGGGATCCCTAGGAGTACCTAGGATGCTTTGGGTGCTTAAAACCTTCCCATTGCATAACCAACCCCCTCACCCCGATCTCTGACATTTTTACTAGTTTTTGATTTGATAAAACTTTTAGGTTTTTTTTCGCTTTCTAACCATTCCTTTGGATAAATAGAAGTGCGGTGGCGACTCGACTTGTATGGTTTACCTTGGATTTAGTCAATATCTCTAATGGTAACGAATACCCCGCTACAAAGTTGATGGGTGAATCAAAGCATTGAAAGTTGAAAAACCATGAACAAACCAAGTACTTGTAACAGGGATTGAATGGATGTTTAAATGATGAATTTTAATTGTAATGGACATGAAATAATGTTGAATGAATGGTATGGTGATTGTATGATTAAAATGAAGCAAGGTCAATGGTTGAAGGATCCCAAAATTAAGGTTTCTTGAGTCACAAGTTTTGTCAAGAACCAAGGTCAAGCAAATATGGTTTGGTGATGCAAGGATCATGTTGATGTGTTTCAAATGTGTGGGGCATGAAATTTTTTAAAATTTGAGGGGTCCTCAATGACATGGACAAGATCCATGGGGAATAAAAACTTGTACAAGCCAATGGGGAATAAAAACTTGTACAAGCCAATGGAGGGTCAAAAGCTAGGGTGAGGGTCCTTGAGTAACCAGGTGAATCTTGATGCTTTTTCAAAGGGGACTCGCCATCGAAATTAGGTTTGGAGAGTTAGTAAGATGTATTGAATGATCCTCCAAACTTTGTTGGATGCTTGAATATGAGATTAGGGTTAAGGTGGCTTGGGCACACCTCAACATGATCAGAGGGTCCTGGGGTTTTGCAGATGAACCTCATGCCTTAAGTTTGTGGATTATTGAGGGTCATTAAGTATAAATGCATATGAGATGATATGCATGAGATATATGTTCATAGATTAGGGTTTAAGAAAGTGACGTGGGGGTAGGGTAAATTTGAGGGTATGACAATTGCCCCTATTTAATCTTCTCGAACCTGAAGGTATGGATAACGACGGCTTCCAATGAATTTACAGTAGGAGATGATTAAATACTAATATGTGTAACTGGAAATTTGCCTTGATGGGAATGAGAGTGTTATAGTTTGTTGGGGATTATGCATGCAATGAAATGTATGCAACATAAGTATGTTTTCAGGGAGGAAATTTCAATGTCAATACTCCAAGAAGACGGATGGAAGAAGCTCCGCTAGGGAACAGGAATCTGAAAAGGGAGAGGGTGACTTCCCCTAACAACGACTAGGAGGGTGGGGGTGGGGGGAATAATGGTGGTTCCTAACAATGAATGGAACACAAGCTCTGATGGGGAAATATAGATTCCGTGACAATTTCTAACAACGACTAGAAATACCTGACTTCTACTAGGGATCAACCAAGTGAATTCAATGATGATTCTTAGCAACGACCAGAATACCTGACTCATTGGGGATGATAAATGAGTTCAAATGATGATTCCTTGTAACAGATGGAATATCTGACTCAACTGGAGATAAATTACAAGGTACAATGACGATTCTGAGCAACGGCTAGAATAACCGACTCTTGTGGGGAAAAGAAGTCATTCAACGATGATTCCTAGCAAGAGGCTAGAATAACTGACTCGACTGAGGATATAAAAAAACAAGTAGTTCAGTGATGATTCCTAACAACGGCTAAAAATAATTGACTCTACTAGAGACAAAATTTTCTCAAGAAGGTATAATGATGATTCTTAGCAACAGCTAGAACATCTGACTCAGCTAAGGAAATAAAGAAGTTCAGTGACGATTTCTAACAACGAATAGAAATTCCTGACTATGTTGAGGAGATCAAATAATTCAGTGATGATTATTAACAAAAACTAGAATACCTGACTCTACTGAGGAGAGATGAAAGTTCAGCGATGATTCCTAGTAACAACCAGAAATACCTGACTTTGGCTGGGGATGAGAGCATATCAGTGACAATTCCTTATAAAGATTGGAATACCTGACTTATGTTGGGGAAAGAAGTTCAAAGATGACTCTTTCTTAGGGACAAAAACCCAACAATGATTCCTAGCAACGACTAGAATATCTGACTCTAGTAGGGGATAAATGAAAAGATAATGATGATTCTCAGCAATGACTGTAATATCTGACTCGTATAGGATAAAAGAAGTAAACAATGATTCCTTAACGATGTCGAGAATATCTGACTCTGCTTGGGGAATCATATTGATAAATGATTTTACTGGGGGGAAATCCCTAACAAATGGTTGAGAAATTACGATATCTGATCAATACGAGTACAAACTGAGGAGTGAATTTTCAGAAGATACTTATGATTTAATGTTATGTATGCAAGATGTTGTAAGACCCCAATTTTGACCCTAAGATCCCTCATGCTACCTCATCATATGCATTGGCTTTGGGATCACACCTTGGCATCCTCCTTACCCCTCATTCATTAGACTTGCATTGGAAGAGGTCACCAAGCACATTTGATTGTATCATACTTTGTTTTTATTTATTTACTAACCAAAATACCAAAAATATGTCAATGTGTAGTTTACTTCTTTTGTAGGTAGTGTATGTGTTAACCTATGCCTCATCAAGCTCATATTTAGGGTTTGAGACCCTCAATGCAAGGAGATTAATCAAGATATGGTTCACATTGGATATAGACATCATATATGGATCCACATGATCTTCATTTATTATTTTGATCAAGAATTCATCAAGAGTTTGAAGCTTGTTTTCCTTGGAAGCCCTAATTCATCTGGGTATCTTGTGTGACTTCCTCAACAAGTTTCTTCATCATATGATAAAATATTTCAAGGTATACTTCATATTACATCATCTTATACATATATGATCCTTCATGAGTCCAATAGATCAAGATAATTTCAAATTTGCAAGTTGGTTCATGGTGGTTGACCAAAGAAAGTCAATTGGTCAAAATTGGGGTTCCCTAGATCCTATCTCCTACATTGTTTGTCATATGAAAATGATTCCAAGATAAAAGTTACTTTTTATGACATTTAAAAAAACTTTCATGTTGGGGTCGAGAGCTATTTTTTTTTGGAAAGTCATTTTTTATGGTGAAATATTATAAGTCATTTTGTCTGAACCCTAGTTAGGAGGTCAACTTCCAAGGACCATAACTTGCTCAATTTTTATGAGATGAAATCCATTCAAGTTTCATGATCAAATTAAATATGGCTGCTCCAACTTTTATTCTTGTAAGAAATTCAAATTCAACTTGCAAAGGCATGTGCCAAAAGGAAACATTATAGGTCACTTTGGGCCATTACCATTGAACAAGAGATTTTCCTCAACTTCTAAAATGTATTACTCCTTCATGCCAAATCCAAATGAGGTCAAATTTGTGACCTAATTTAATAGGTTTGAAATATCTACAACTTTAATGAAGTAAATGTTTCCATTTGAAGCCCATAGCAAAAGTTATTCAAGGTGAAAGAAGTGAATATTTGGCTTGGTACTTAGAAAATTTTCATTTAGGTTTGATTTTCCAAATTTCCACCTCAAAATTCATCATATTCCAAGCTTCAAATGGAAACATGTTCAACATGAAAGTTGTTCCCCTTGATCTCACCTTTCTAAAAGGTCTAAGATCATCTCATTTGGACAAGAATTGGATGACTTGCACATGGTTTCTCTTCAAGGCGCCATTTGGATGGATCTCATGTTCACTTTCCAATTTCCATTGCATGATCACATGACACACTTTCAGCATTGCACATGATGAAATTTGAACCTAATTACATCATTTAATGGGCCTAACACACGCCCAAGTAACCATGCAAGTGAAGTTTGCTATTTTTTTCATTTTGAATGAAGTGTGTGAATAACAAATGCATTGCCTATAAATACAACCCATTCTGCTCAGAATTAGGGACACCTTGCCCAAGCTTTGAACTTGCAATCCTAACCCTCACCATTAGAGGACAAACTTGAAGATTTTCAATTGAAAATCGAGTTTCAATTTCACTTCAGTTTTGAAGTTGAAACTCCTAGTATCCAAGCCTTTCCTTGATCCAATTAAACTTCTGCAAGCTTCTGAAGTCAAGCCATGAGCAATTGGAAGCAAGATCAAGCAAGATTCAAGCTCCCTCGAAGGTGAATTCTTAGAAACTTCATCTCTTCGATTCCCTCTCAATTCTTTACCATTCTCTTTAATTTTTAGTTGGCTGAAGTCCTACCAATGTAGGCAACAAGATTGAGTTGCTATGAGGTCAAATCGAAGCAAATCAGTTCATGATCCTCAAAATTCAAATCCCTGTATCTTTTTATATACTCGAAATTGGAGAAAATTGAGGCCAGATTCGAGATCTTCAGCATTTTCTCTTTGAAATAGTGTCCTTGTTTTTCATTTTCCATTAAGATGAAGTTGGACCAGTCCGGTGGAGGTCACTGGAGAAGATGACCGAAGCCCTAGCTCTGGTGGTGTGTTGGCACACCTCCTGACTATCTGATCATGTTGGAACGTTTTAATCTGAGCCATTCTTCCTGATTACCACGCGTGTACACGCGTTGACTGCAGAACATGATGGAAGTGCGCGCTTGGCCATCAGATCTTCCACCTCAATTAATGAGGGAGATCTGATGGCCCTTGTTTTTTCTAATTTCTTTTTATTTTCTAAATTTTCATTTAATCCTTTTATTTTGTTTAATTCATTTTTAATCCAAAAAATATGGGAGTTTCACGAGAAATCTTTAAATATTTTTCTTTTCCATATTCTGAATTAAAAAAATGGATTAATTTTGATATTTTTCATGAATTAAATGTTTTTGTGCATTTTTTTAATTGATTAAAAATACTTTCGACTTTCAAAAAATATTAAATTTTTTTGTCTAAGGTCCTTTAACATTGTTTGACCTAGGATAAATCCCTTGGCCATTTATTTGGTGTTTTGAAGGGATTTTAGGTTTTGACCAAATTAAAATGTATTTTAATTCACTTTTAATTGGATTTTTAATTGTTTAATTGTTAAAAAATATTATTGAGCCATTTTTATGGTCTTGTGATGTTTGACTTTTTGTTTGGGCCTTGGTCAAGGTTGATTTGACTTTTGTTGGATCAAAACCATTGGATTTAGGGGATTGATGAAATGTATATTTCATCTCCCAAAATGAATGAATGGTTTTGATTTGATGAAAGTCTTCCCTTGGTCAATTTGTGTTTCTATCTTCCACTCCCTCTTCATATTCATCCTTATTCTTTCCCACTCCCTCATTTTGATCAATGAAATCTCTAATGTCTTAAGGCTAATTGGTTCATCAATGACCTTGTGTCAGATGAACCAATACAAGTATGACTGAGATAGGTCCTTCCCTCTTGATCTTTTCTTTTAGTGTGTGGTATGTTTTAGGAGTTTGGTCCTTCATACCAAATCTCTAACATGCATTAACACCTAAATTTTTATTGCCCGGCCTCAGATAATTCTGACTTCTACATAAGTCCAATTACGACTCCATAACATAGAGCTAAATTCGACCCTAATGGCATAGCATTCTAGTAAGTGAGATTGTAAGTCTCATATTCTTCATGGTATTGTATGGAGACTTGATCTTTTTTCCTTTCATGAGAGCTAGTGACATACTTGTGGAAATATCCAAGTTAGAGCCCTTCTCATGGAAGATGTCTTGGTTTAAGGATTCATACCTGTGAAAGAATGGTTGAGTATTCTCCAAAGAATGACTTAATCAATTAAAAAACACCACTAAACTTTTACTAAACTTTGACTAATATCTGACTAATTCTCATTAATATTGCTTTACTTTCAAGTCATTTACTTTATGCAATTTAAATTTCAGTCATTTATCATTCATTGCCATTTACATTTCATTTAACTTGTTTATGTTTATGTCATTTTCACTTTGCTCATTTGAGCCATATCTTATGATTGTATATATTTGTTTGTATGTTTTGGTTTTGTTTGTGGTCTTAGGACCTTAAAATACTTAATAACAACACAAACCTAAAAAATGTCTGGTGGACTGTTGATCTTGATCTGAACTCTTGGACTTAGAACTAGGCAACATTCCCTATGCAAAAAGGACTTGGCCAATGCCAACATTTTGAGACCAAGTTATTGTGAATTGAGCCTTCATCTGGTGTAAGCCTTGGATCTTGTTTGAATTCATCTGCTACTCTATTTTTGGTTTGATTGTCATCTTGACCTTGTGTCTGATGCTTTCTTTTGAGTTGATCAAGGAATATTTCATCTGATACATAAGAAGACAAAGAAGACGGCTAGCTTTTGGGATTTCTTGCTTGGATGTGGCTATCTTTATTTGATGCCTTGATCTTCATAATGTTTGGATATTTCTAATTTCTCATTGATTATTGCTTGATTCAAAGTCCAAGGGAAAGTGGTTTTTCTATATGACATTCTTGTCTGTTGGATTGCATACCATTGGTCAGATCTTTTCAACACTTAACTTTTAATTTGTGCTTAGGATAGCCTCTTCATCTCCTCCCACTTAAATTTCAAATATCTCCCTCTTTTCAAAAACTTCTTTGCTTGTGATTTTAAACTTAAACTTTGTTTAATGATTAGAAACTTTGGGCTTATGCCATTGAATTTTTAAATCTTTTCTTAATCAAACTTGTAAACAAACTTAACCATATTGCCTTAAAATTTCAAAAAGAAAAAAAAAAGAACTAACAACTTCATTCAAACTTTTCCCTTTTCATTTAAACTCTTGTTAAAAGCAATTCACCAACTTTGAAATTTTTACCACGAACTGCGAGGTTTTGATCCCTCATTTTTATGTTGGTACGTAGGCACAAGTCCGAAGGTCTTGTCAAACACAAAAATATAATCTCAGAATTCTTTTCTCACCCCCACACTCTATTTTTCTCAAACATCTTTTATACCAAAAACACATGCACACATAAGAAAGGGCTCCCTAGGAGTACCTAGGACACTTCGGGTGCTAACACCTTTCCTCTGTGTAACCAACCCCCTTACCTGTAATCTCTGGCTTTTTATTAGTTTTGATTTGAAAACTTCTTATATTTTGGTTTTGTTCGTACTTTTCCCTTTTCCTCTGGAAACAATAAAAGCATGGTGGCGACTCTGGTTTTGTTGACGTCAAGTTTATCCATAACTTGATGGTCACGAATTTACTGCTACTGATGTATGTTTAGGTTTCTCCAAAGGAATATGCGAAATGCAAGGTTTGAAAATTATACAAAGTATGAATGGGCTTAGAATTTGTTTGGGGATATATGGACTGACTTCCCAACGTGTGAAAAACTGGAATTTCCAATGTCTAAGCGAGTAATGGGTGTTTTGGCTAAGGATTTTTGTCGGGGAATTTCTTTATTGGGCCAAGTCCAAAGGACTGCATGGCGCTTTTATGCTGGGGATACCAACATGTTTTTGGGTTACCTTTAGATACCAAACAGTTATTTACCAAAAAATTTCCAATGTGATATCTATTTGAGAAAAATTCGCATTTTGTGAACAAAGCAGGAAAGAGTAAAAACACTGAACACATGTGAGGGAACTGATTTTTATTGATAAGTGGTCCCAGAAATGGGTGATTCTTATACAAAGGAAGCAATTCCTAAAAGGGGAAATTGCGAAAAGAAATTGAAAAAACTATAATGGCAATAGAAATAGCTCGGATTTCCACCAAGTTTCAACTATGCTATAGTTCTTATGTCCTTGGCTGTCCTTTAATCTTGCTTCAGAAGGAGAGTGACCGGATTGACTTGCTGGGGAGAAACTAGATTGGCTCATTGAGGAGTGAAGAAGGATTCTTTGCAAGATGCAGCCTCTCGCTTTTTATGAATCCCTAATTTTTGCCTAGACAACCTTTTCAGGTTTTCAGTCTACCGGGATACCCATTTTTGCATAAGTCGCCCTTTCGAGTTTTTAACTTATCGGGCTCTTTTTTTTAAGTGTAGTATTTTTTTACTGATCCGCGTTCACGGGGGATGTAATATCCTCACCATCCATAGTTGAAAGGATTAAGGCTCCTCCATAGAAGGCATTTCTTACAACATATGGGCCTTCATAGTTCAACGTCCATTTTCCCATTGGATCTGTGTGAACAGGAAAAATCTTCTTCAACATAAGGTCTCCAGCATTGAGGATGTGAGGAAAGACCTTCTTATCGTGGGACATTTTGATGCGCTTCTGGTAAAGGTGGTTATGATAGATGGTTGTTAAGCGCTTCTCATCGATGAGGTTCAGTTGGTCAAATCGGGCTTGTACCCACCCAACTTCATCAAGCTTGACATCAGTCAAAATCCTTAAAGAAGGAATCTCTACTTCAATAGGCAGGACTGCATCCATGCCATACACTAGAGAGAAGGGAGTTGCCCCAATGGAAGTGTGTACCGAGGTGTGGTAGCCATGTAATGCAAACATGAGCTTCTCGTGCCAATACTTGTAGGTTTCTACCATCTTCTGCATGATCTTCTTGATATTCTTATTAGCTACCTCAACAACTCCATTCATCTTGGGCCTATAAGGCGATGGGTTATGGTGTTCGATTTTGAAGCTTCAGTACAACTCTTTCATCATTTTGTTATTGAGGTTAGATCCATTATCTATAATGATCTTGTTGGGGACCCCATAACGATAAATGATTTCTTTTCTTATGAATCGAGCCACAACTTGTCTTGTGATGTTAGCATATGAGACTTCTTCCACCCATTTAGTGAAGTGGTCTATGTCTACCAAGATAAAACGTTGTCTATTTGAGGTAGTTGGTGTCGTACCTCATGGAAAAAATGAGAGACATACGACCTAAAGCGAAACGCAATCGCACGCTCGCATTGATGGACTGAACAGAGTCGCCACCGAACTTTATTTATTCCTAAAAAGGAAAGGGGAAATATCGATAAAACCCAAGAAAGAACGACAATGATTATGGTCGTCGCAACCAACATCAGGGTTCAAGAGTCGATTACGCGAGGGGAAGGTATTAGCACCCCTCACGTCTGTTGTACTCAACGGAAACCATTAAGTTGATTGTGTGCATTAATGTTAGTTTGAAATGTTAGGCTTTAAGTTATTAAGTGGGAAAGAGAGAAAGGATAAAAGGAGAATATTTTTTTTGGATTTTTAACGAAGGACTAAACCTAAGTTTTTTATTAGTGGGCCTGACAAGATTTACAAATCCTGCTCCTACGTATCTCAATAGAGAAGTCAAGGCTTACGTAGTTCTAGGTAGAAAAATGTTTGTTTGTTGGTCGATTTTAGCGAAAGCTACTTTGTGTCAAATCGACGAAAACATCATTGGACTGCCCAAAACAGGTGGAAAAATATTGCCTTGCATTGTTTTGAAACAAAGTACCTTTTGTTTGAGAAAAGGTTTGAAGGGTTAATCGCACGGCGGCGAGAAAAAGAAATTGATTGGTTTGATGTGTTTTGAGTAATGGCGAGAATTTGGATGAGCGAGATATCCATCTCGAATCCTAGTCTCAGGAGTGCGTGGTATACACCACGTTCCATTTCCATCTTATTTGCAAAAATGTTTAATAAGCATTAAGTGTTTTTGAGGTTTGATTGAGAAGGGTTTGAAGAGACCGCATTGACAATTTTAAATGATGGCGAGAGCTAAGATAGGCGAGGCATCCGCCTCGAATCTTAATCTCAGGAGTGCGTGGCATACACCACGTTCCATTTCCATCTTTATTGAAAGGTGTTTAGATAGGAATTAAGTATTTTGAGTTTTTGTTGTGAAAATGACTTGACACTAGATCAAGCATTGATGGACGTTTAAGAGAAATATTTGAATGAAGGTTTGAGAGAAAACAAAGTGGATAAATTTGGCTGATGGCGAGAACTAGGATGAGCGAGACATCCGTCTCGAATCCTAGTCTCAGGAGTGCGTGGTATACACCACGTTCCATTTCCATCTTTATTGAAAAGGTCTTGAATATGAATTAATATTTTTGAGTTTTTGATTATGAGAAATGGCTTGATGTTGGATCAAGCGTTTGATGAAAGTTTGAGAGAAATGGAATAGAATGGGAAGAAGAAATGGATTGATTTGTTTATTGAGAAAATACTCGACGTTGGATCGAGTCTTATTTTTGATCTTTTGGAAATTGTTGATTTTATTCTTGTGTTAGTAGCTAATTAAACAGTCAAACAACAAAGAAATAAAACAATAAAATTATTACACATCGGGGGAGTGGGGTACATTTTGTCAAATGGGGATTCAAAATACTGGAATAATTAAATCGGGCCCAAACAACAAATAATGCAATTTATGAGTGTAAGTGCAAGCGAACTGTCTAATTGTAAGAAGGCCCAAGAGTAAGCCATGTGAAGAAAATAAATAACACAACAAGTTATATTTACAATACACTTGAAAATTAAATCGAAAAAAAGGTAAAATCGGGATTTGCACGGATGGAAATTGAGGGACACACAAAACCTAAATAATATGCTCAAAGCCGGTTTGCACATATTGACAACAATTGAAATGTCATATGTGATTAGTCAAAACGCGGCGAAATACTATCACTATATCGATAAAAATAATCATGGATAAATAACAAGAAAACTGCCAAATCCATAAATTAAAAAATCGATGTTTAAACAATAAATCAAAGACAAACATTAAAATCAACAAGTGTCTAGAAAATGAGAATAATAAAAAAAAGGAGTAAAAAAAAATAAAAATAAAAAATAAAAACATAGAAAAATGAAAACAGAATGGGGTAGAAGGTATTGAACCCATACCTTAGGGATTGCCAAACGACACCCTTACCAACTCAACCAAATTCGTTTGTTGATATTAACTTGTATTCATTAATACATATATTCAAAACATGCGTTGTATTGGTTAAAAGAAAAACAAGTTAACAAACTGGAAGCATTAACAACAGACATGAAACAAACAGAAAATAGGAAGCCACTCGTTACCTACTAAGTCGACGGAAGGAGTCACAAACGTTGGTGAGCTGCTTAAAAACCGCGTTCCCGTGAGTTGGCTTGTTCACCGAGTCGTGTAGCTTCGATCTTCAAGCGTTAATCCGGTACAAAGAGTATGGCGTGGGGATTCAACTGGCAGATGGTGATAACGGTGGCGCAGTTTCACGGTAGCTGGTTCAAAACGAAAATGGAAGGGGTGCTTCAACGGTAGGGTTTTCTTTGTGTGAGCAGTCTTCTTTTTTTCTAGGGTTTTTCGTGAACAGTGATCCTCCTTTTATATGCCATTAATCTCTTTCCTCTGCTGTGTTGCTGTGTCTTCTCAGAGTAGTGGGAAGTGTCTGTACTGAGGTTGGGAAGTTTGTCCTTATTCCAGCTTGTGGTCCCTCTCCCAATTCCTCTTCATTTCGAAAACTTCACCATTGGTAAGAAAACTTTCACCACTGTAACTCACTTAGCTGAAAAGTTTGTTTTAGAATTAACTGATTTTATATGGTGTTGTTGTGGCAGCTTGACACTCCAGCCTGAATTTCGGGTTGCGGCGGCTTGATTGCAGCAGATTCAATGGGTGGCCTCAATGCTTCAAATGCTGGAGTTTCAATTGTTCTTAAGGATCTAAGACCAGTAGCATTTGCCAGCATTTTGAATCCACTATCCATAGTAGTGACTGCGAGAATATTTCCTTCCTCATTGAATTTCAAGCGTGGGAGGCCCTGTAATCCACCATCTGCATCAGTGCTTGTTAGAGGATTAATATTGTCCACATCCCAAAACTTCACTTGGCCATCTTCACCAGCAACCAAAAAGCGGTTTTGGGTTGTGTCAAACTGCACAACACTGGTAGATTTCTTTCTGAATCCATTGTATGTTCTCTTAATGGCTCAAAGAAGTTTTGCTATTTCCCTTCATTATAACAGGTGCCAGCAGAGTATATACCAAGTTAAGGCATGCACATATAGCGAGTGCTAGCATGCACACATGCCAAGCTTTTGTGCGTGAATGAGCCATTAGCAGGCAAATGCGGTACAAAGTGGACTTTCCGAAGAGCGTGCCAACCAGAAGATATTTTTGACTGTAAATTTAAGAATTGGTATCACACTGATTCCATTTTAATTTCATCTGTCACTATGGATGACATGCTACAGCCAGTAGAAGGGTCGACACCCATTTTGACTTTACGTACTTGCACCTTCAAACTGCCAATAAGTATTTTGGTTTAGGCACAACACCCTCGCTGGAAAGCTTTGCATTGCATTTCACCAATAATTCCTCTTTGGGTTGAAGTAGCACTTGTCGCAATCCAAATGCACCCCTTAGTAAAGAACATTCATTTTCCAAGAACATAGGAGCCACTATCACTACCATTCTGCATAGGGATTGCATCTCCTTCCTGTGACATAAACGTATCAGTAACTGCACATTCCAAGCCTTGGGACACGGCAATCGTAAAGTTTGGGGTTTTGTTTGATACTTAATGCTTGTCATGAACTTGTGAAGAGTTTTACGAGGTAATGTTGCAAGACGGCATTTTTAAGTAGACCACGGTATACGAACGATGGGTATATTGTATGCTGCAAACTTGCTTTTTATGAGTTTTGAATTTTAAACTTGTGCTTCTTCATTGGTTTCAGGTGGTACCGTAACTGCAAGTACTTCAATCCTGAATTTTGGGTGACGGCGGCTGAAAAACGATTGAGCTTGTTACTGGTTCCACTGACATCATGCTGCAAGTTTTCAGAAGCTCTACTACTAAGAGAATGTCCATTACCCTCATTCACAGAACTTTGACCAGCCTCCCTTGAGCGCCCGTTTTCATCAGAAAATCTTCTGTCTGGTTAAGATGCAGGGAGTTTAACACACATTACAAGTCCTTGGATATGTTGTTAGAAGGCTTGTCAATTGTATCATGGTGTTGTGGTCTTTTCCTTGCATTGACTGCTAAACAATTCACGACCGTAATTGTCAAGCAACCAGGGAGATTGCCAGCACACTGCAACAATTTGAATGAAATACCAAGCGTCCTATTTGCCTCTGTCATAAGCATAGTTGGATTGAGAACAGGGTGAGAATGCACCAACCATGAGATATTAACAGCTTGGCTTACTCCTTGAGTGGCTGACTTTTCAGAACAACTGATGTCAGGCTTAAAAAGTAATACAAAAATCTCCAAGAATTTCAGTGCCATATACAATGCGATCCTTGCTCCCATTGAATACCCAACTAGTGTAACTTTAGCTGGTGCTACATGATGAATTACTTTATGTAATATATCGCCAACTATCTCCAGAGACAACCATGGTTCCTCAGCAGCACGCTCTACACCATGCAGTACTGATTTTCCATGACCAGGAAGGTCAATTGAAATGCATTTTGATGATTCCGAAAAAAGGTCTTCATGATAGTAATCCAGTCTTCCCCATTTCCAAGAAAGCCATGAAGAAATACTAGTATATTATCATTTGTTTTGAGACCAGTCTCACAAACTTCAAAAGAACAGGATAAATTGTTATGCTCTACATCCAATTGGTACCGACAAACTTTCTCCTCAGCTATAATATTACAGATGACATTCTAGTCGACTTGAAATTATGTAGCAACCGACTAGCATTTTCCACAGATGCTTCGACCAAACCACTTCGTGGATTCTGACCAATCAAAAGAGGATCAAGCGTTATGCCTTCTTTAAGCCAACGATAGGTTCCTAGACCATGAGCTACAGAACGTGCTGCTTAAAATCTAACAGTTTGAATGTACTTAACCTCTGAACTTCAAGATAACTAGAAAACTGAGTATAAGCAGAAAGACTCAAACTGCTTTCAAATGCCGAACTGACAACAGCCATCTTCCCATGTTGGTGCGCCCATTGTGCAATTAATCCTGCATTCTCAAACCCACCAACAACACTTGGCTTGATAACAACGGCAACTATTCCAAGATGAGTAAACTTCAATAGCTTTTTCAGGGGATTTTCTTGAATTTTATCTACGGTTTCATCTAGGGCAACAGGTAATCCACTTTCTTCACAAAACTTGAGAATATCATCTTCATCCTGGACAGGTTCCTCAATACATTGCAGGTTACAATCTTTAGCCAAAGAGCCAAATTTCATAGCTTCCTCAAAAGTCGAGTTTTGATTTGCATCTACACGGATAATAATCTGGCAGCCAACTTTCTTTCTTACTTCTTGTATTAATGTGGCATCTTGCACTGGATCACGGCCCCGTGCTACCTTCAGCTTAATTGCAGAAAATCCTTCCTTGACTAATGCGGCAACAACATTAGCTACTTCAGATGCAGATTTATTTGAATCGAGTAACGCACAAATCGGAACTTCTAATGATTTTTCACATTTGCTGTTCACATTTGTTGAGGGATTGAGTATGTCCAACAAGTTGGAACCTTTAGAATCGGCTATGGCATTGAGGATAGCCATTTCCAAACGACATCTGACACTGGGAAAAATAGAAGATGGCAAGATGCCCAACTCATTCCATATCCAATATGAAAATGAGCCCTTCAATAGAGAGAGGAAGCTACTAATATCAACTTGTTTCATGGCATTGATAAAAAACCTAAGTTGATATTCAGCATCTACAAGATTTTCCTTATGGATCTCAAGAGGTGCAACCTCGCCAAAACCAACACTTCCATCTTCCAGAATTAAAGACAAAATAAATCCTTCTCTATAAAATTCTTTACAACTATCACCAACAGATGCTTGCTGACAGTTGGATTAGATTATACCAAACAAAGCACCTGTAATTAGGCTTGAATCGGACGAGGTCTCAGTCCCGTTATTAAAAGGAACCAGGTTCATCAGGTCATACGGCCTGAACAAATCACGATTAGGAATGACCTATCCGGTGAACATGTTTCTGATCCGTTGGATTTCACGAGAGCTATTGTTATCAATGTATTCAGAAAAAAACTTCAAGATCATTAGCACCTGTGGTCCTACTTGCCACTCAAACGTATAGCTCAGTTGATTGGCATATAGCTTAAGATTAGAAGTCAAATGTTCCTCAAATGCATTGAAATATGGAAGAAAATATGAAGAACCGGGACTTCTCAATCAATAACCCATAATCAATGGAGCCACACAGAAACAATTCACATAGAATTCCTAAGGAAGTGGACATCTTTTATTTGGACAGGGGTCACTGGAGTTTCTTTTGGAGATGTGTTATTTGTTTCACTACTAGCTCTTTCAAGTTTGCAGAACTGATTGAATGTGTTATTGGAGCACAGGGGATTCTCATCCAGCAAAAGTGTGACATTTGGAGGAAGATTAGTAGCGCCTGATATGTTTACAAATTGATTATTTTGTAACTCTAGTAGCAGTCTTTTATTAGCATTTGAAATCTTGTTCTGCCAAGTATCGGATGAAACACTTCCACTCTGTCTACATCTCTCAAAGCAAAAACCAAATTATTGTAAGCTTCCAAAATCTGGGGTCACATGCAACAACTTGTTTGTAGTGTAAAACTGCCATGTCCAGTCGACCTTGCTCACAAGGTATACTGGCCAAAATCCTGCTTGTTTTATTTCTTTATGGATAAATGATATGGTAAATGAAAACGTCCATTAAAAGGTTTATGGATTAATTGTAATGTGAAATTGGATGATTGGTTATTTGAATGGATACAAGGAAGAAAAATAGATAATGGATTTGGAATGAAACTTGGATTTTAAAAAAATGGACTTAAGATATGGATATCGAAACGTATGATGACCAAAAACAAAAACGTTTTGCACTCGACACATAAATTCATTGAAAAAGGAGTGAGCACTAAGAATATGACAACGTAAAAGCAAACGGTCACATGGATGATATATTGGAACAAAAAATATAATGTTTTCATGAGGGAGACAAAACGTGGATTGGATTTAGACATAAGAATGAAAGTCATGATATTCCACCAGATCCTATCAAATGAGAAAGAGATTCTAAGTCTTGCTCGACTATGGAGATCAAACATCCAAGGTCGAATGAAAAGGTGAAAATCTAAAAGTTATAGAACGACAAGTGATGGTAACATCTAAACAAAAAAGTGGGTGGACAGCCTCATGACCAGATGAAATGGTCATGAGGAGGAATGCAAATGAATGATTGATTGGGAAAATTTTCAGGGCCAAAATCAGTGTATGACAGTTGGCTCTATCTGTCTGATCACGTTAATGCCCCACATGGCAAAAGGCCAAGGTGATGTTAGGATGTTGAGTGGAATTGGTGGCATATGGATCTTGTCGGTGTAGATTTAGCATTTATGACATGTTTGGACGTGGCGGTGACAATCAACCTCCATGATCATCCAATCATAGTCGGATCTCAAGATTTTGTTTACCATGGTATGTCCACTAGCATGCATCCTGAAGGATCCCTCATGGATTTCCATTATGATTTGATTTACTTATTACTTGTTCACTCATCTAAGCAAAACCGAGTCATAATTTCTCTTGTATAGTACCTCTCCACTTAAGAAGAACTTGGATGACAACTTCCAAAGATGCTTCTTGTCAGTGATGGATGCATCCTTAGGATACTCCTGGTGGGCAGTGGGCAGGCTTGTAACACCCCGATAAAAATAAGATAATTATTTGATTTAAATTAATATTATATTTATTAATTTAATTAAATAATTTGGAATTATTGGATTATTATTATTATTGGAATAATAATTATTGGAAAATATATAAGTTGGAAATAAGGAAAAAGAATCCCATTTGGTAAAAAGAGTTTTACGTGAAACAGAGAAGCGGCTGAAAAGTGGAAAGTGGAGAAAGGGCAAAGAGGAAGAGCAAGGGCAAAGATTGGAGAAGAGAAAAACTTGGAGCTCAAAGATTTGCCGGATTAATCAGGTAAGGGGGGTTTATCGTCGTTTAATGGGTATTATGAGTTAGCATGTAATGGGTAGTGATAAACCGTTGAATTGACCCTAATTGGGATTTGGAATGTTGAGAAATTGTGATGAATAAGTTGTGTGAAAACTGTAATTGAATCGATAATGGTGTGTGTCGTAAATTTCTGGACGTGTAGCTTTTTACGGAATTGGAATCGGAGGTCCGGAAGTCCTCCAACGGCGGAAAATGCGGAGAATTCTGCATTCTGCTTCGTGTTAGCGCAGGAACAGCTTTCTGTCTTGCGTTAACCGGTTAACCCAGGGTGTTAACCGGTTAACACTGTTAGGAATTATAAAATATTGCTGTTTTGCTTGCGTTAACCGGTTAACCCAGGGCGTTAACCGGTTAACACTGTTGTGATTTCTGAGAAATTGCTGTTCTGTTTGCGTTAACCGGTTAACCCAGGGCGTTAACCGGTTAACACTGTTGTACACTGCCAGGAAGCGTGTTTTGTCCTGCGTTAACCGGTTAACCCAGGGCGTTAACCGGTTAACACTGTTGAAAAGTGGGAAAATTGATATTTTAATGTTGTGAACATAAATGGGTGATTGGCCTATATCGGTGTGTGATATAGTAGGGATTATTTCCCGTTGTTTTGAGTAGTATAGGTATTAGTAGAGTGTGCTAATACTGTGGTTGTCTTTGGCATGATCTGATATGCTTATGTGATAAAATACTGATGATGTGTGATGGTATGCATGATCCTGTGAATGTATCAGTTATGTGTGCATTTGTGAATAGACTGTTTTATGGCTTAGAGTGTGAGCATATGTCTATTCTTGAATTGTGGTTGATGATTTAGCATTGCTAGGTGATTAGCATGCATATTGTGGCCTTTATGGTGGTAGCTAATTCCCATAGTGAGGAATTAGTGAGTTAGTCATTATGGACTGTTGTTGATGTTTGCATGCTAGGTGAATTAGCGTGCATAGCATAGCCCTTGGGGTGGTAGCTAATTCCCATGGTGAGGAATTAGTGAGTGAGTCACTAGGTCTCAAATGAGTGGGACTAGTGAGCTTGGTAGCCGTACCTGGATTTGGTCGGTGAGGTTGAACTATATGTTCACGAATAGTCGGTACCGCATGCATGGAGTCTCATTGCATAATGTATGTATGACGTATAATATGAATGGATGTATTCCAATATTATGCGTGTGTTTGTGTTGGTATTGGGTATGATATTGAGTTGATGTGCCGTTACTGCATGTGTGATATGATTAGGGTGATTGATGTGTTAAATTACTTAACATTGCATGATATTTTATAATGCTTATTATATCGATTGAGGAACTCACCCTTACAACTATTTTTTAGGTAACGAGCAGTGATTGAGTAGAAGCTAGTGCTTGGAGTCTAGTGTAGTCTCCTTAGTGGGTCATGCTCTGATAGATGTAACCTCGGGACGGGATGTTTTACCTTGTTGAATAATTTTACATGTAATGTGTACATGTTTTGCATGATTGATTTGATTTCTATCCGCTGCGTATTGTGCAAATACTTTATGTTTTAATTTAATAAAAGAGCATGACGGTTATTTGATGAATGGTGTGAAGTGATTGTGTGACACCCTTGATTGCATAAATTACTCTAATTTATATATTGCTATTTTAATTAAATATTTGGGGTGTTCTAGAAGGGTGTTACATTAGTGGTATCAGAGCATAGTCGGTCGAGTCGAGTCGTAATTATTCTGTTCCCCTGTACGGGATAGGTGTTGTGTAACCCTATCAGTACTTATTGTTTTAGCTTGTTGGGTTTTCAGAATAGAGATGGCTGGAAGAGGTAGAGACGATGCTGCGATTGCTGAGGCTCTGGGTATGCTAGCTGGAGTACTTGGAGGGAATCCGAATGTTGTGGGAATGGGAGCTGCTCGTCAACTGAGTGAGTTCCAGAAGAATAATCCTCCAATGTTCAAGGGAGCATACGATCCAGATGGTGCTCAGAAGTGGTTGAAGGAGATCGAGAGGATCTTCCGAGTGACTGAGTGTGCCGATAACCAGAAGGTCAGGTTCGGTACGCATATGCTGTTAGAGGAAGCAGATGATTGGTGGGTTGCTACCCGCACTGAGTTGGAGTCTGCTGGGAATGCTGAGATCACTTGGGCTGTGTTCAGAGAGAGATTCCTGAGGAAGTACTTTCCAGAGGATGTCAGAGGAAAGAAAGAGATAGAGTTCTTGGAATTGAAGCAGGGCAATCGGTCTGTTACTGAGTATGCTGCTAAGTTCACAGAGCTGTCGAAGTATTACACTCCCTATGATGAGGCTACTGGGGAATTTTCAAAGTGTGTGAAGTTTGAGAACGGGTTACGTCCCGAGATCAAGCAGGCTATTGGGTATCAGCGGATTAGAGTGTTTTCTGATTTGGTTGACTGTTGCAGGATTTTTGAACAGGATACCAAGGCCAGAGCGGAGAGCTATCAGCAGAGGGTTGATAGGAAAGGCAAGAATCAGAATGATCGTGGAAAACCGTATGCAGTTGGCAAAGGTTTCTAGAGACAGAGTGGGATGAAGAGGCCTAGTGGGGGAGACTCCAGTGCCCCTGCTAAGTGTTACAGATGTGGTCAGGCTGGACATCGTATCCATGAGTGTACCAGTAATGAGAAGAAGTGTTTCAAGTGTGGAAAAGGTGGTCACTTGGCTGCAGAGTGCCGGTTGAAGACTGTGACTTGTTTCAACTGTGGAGAGTTGGGTCATATTAGCCCACAGTGTCCTAAGCCGAAGAAAGAGAATCAGTCGGGAGGCAAGGTCTTTTCTTTATCGGGTTCTGAGACTTCTGCAGATGATCGTTTGATCCGAGGTACGTGTTATATTAATGGCTTTCCTCTTGTAGCTATTATTGACACAGGTGCGACTCATTCCTTTATATCTTTGGATTGTGCTGTGAAACTTAAGTTAGAGATATCTGAGATGCATGGAAGTATGGTAATTGATACTCCTGCGAAGAGTTCAGTGACTACTACTTCAGTTTGTTTAAATTGTCCTTTGAGTATTTTTGGTAGAGACTTTGGGATGGACCTAGTGTGTCTTCCACTAGTGCAGATTGATGTTATTCTGGGTATGAACTGGTTGGTGTGTAACCGAGTTTATATCAACTGTTTTGATAAGACTGTGATCTTTCCTGAGATTGAGGAAAGAAAGGAGTTGTTTCTATCAGCGAGGCAAGTGAGTGAAGCAGTAGCAGATGGGGCAGAGTTGTTTATGCTGTTAGCGACTTTGGAGGCTAAAGATAAACTGGAGATTTGCGATCTAGCTGTGGTGTGTGAGTTTCCTGATGTGTTTCCAGAAGAAGTGAATGAATTACCGCCAGAGCGTGAAGTTGAGTTCTCGATTGATTTGGTACCTGGTACTAGGCCGGTGTCGATGGCTCCGTACCGTATGTCTGCTGTTGAGTTAACTGAATTGAAGAGTCAGTTGGAAGATCTGTTGGATAAGAAATTTATTCGTCCGAGTGTGTCACCGTGGGGTGCACCAGTGTTATTGGTTAAGAAGAAAGAAGGTACTATGAGGTTGTGTGTGGACTACAGGCAACTGAATAAAGTGACGATCAAGAATCGGTATCCTTTGCCGAGGATTGATGATTTGATGGATCAGTTGGTTGGTGCGAGTGTGTTCAGCAAAATAGATTTGAGGTCAGGATATCACCAGATACGTGTGAAAACTGAGGATATTCAGAAGACTGCTTTCAGAACGAGGTATGGACATTATGAGTATTCTGTAATGCCTTTTGGTGTGACTAATGCGCCTGGAGTGTTTATGGAGTATATGAATAGGATTTTCCATCCGTATCTAGACAAGTTTGTTGTGGTGTTTATCGACGATATTTTGGTGTATTCGAAATCTGAAGAAGAACATGCTGAACATTTGAGAGTGGTTTTGGGAGTTCTGCGGGAAAAGAAGTTATTTGCTAAACTGTCCAAGTGTGAATTTTGGTTAGAAGAGGTTAGTTTTCTTGGTCATGTGATTTCAAGAGATGGTGTTGCTGTTGATCCTTCTAAGATAGAAGCGGTATCTAAGTGGGAAGCTCCGAAGTCAGTTTCTGAGATAAGAAGTTTTCTTGGTTTGGCTGGTTATTATAGGAAGTTCATTGAGGGATTTTCTAAGTTGGCGTTACCGTTGACGATGTTGACTAGGAAGGGGCAAGCGTTTGTTTGGAACTCAAAATGTGAAGAAGGTTTCCAAGAGTTAAAGAGAAGGTTGACTACTGCTCCTATTCTGATATTACCGAGTTCGTCGGAATCATTTGAGGTTTTCTGTGATGCTTCATTGTTGGGTTTGGGTGGTGTGTTGATGCAGAATAAGTAGGTTATAGCTTATGCTTCGAGACAGCTGAGGGTTCATGAGAGGAACTATCCGACACACGATTTAGAGTTGGCAGCTGTGGTATTTGTTCTGAAGTTATGGAGGCATTACTTGTACGGGTCAAGATTTGAAGTTTTCAGTGACCATAAGAGTTTAAAGTATTTGTTTGATCAGAAAGAGCTGAATATGAGACAGAGAAGATGGTTAGAGTTTCTGAAGGATTATGACTTTGGTTTGAATTACCATCCGGGTAAAGCAAACGTAGTGGCTGATGCATTGAGTCGGAAATCATTGCATATGTCTATGTTAATGGTTAAAGAATTGGATTTAATTGAGCAGTTTAGAGACTTGAGTTTGGTGTGTGAGAGTACTCACAATAGTGTTAAATTGGGAATGTTGAAGTTAACGAGTGGTATTCTGGATGAGATCAGAGAGGGTCAGAAATCCGATGTGCTTTTGGTTGATAAGTTGACTCTAGTGAATCAAGGTCAAGGTGGTGAATTCAGAGTTGATGAGAATGGTGTTTTGAAATTTGGTAATCGGGTGTGTATTCCGGATGTTACCGAACTTAAGAAGAGTATTCTTGAGGAAGGACATCGTAGTGGCCTGAGTATTCATCCTGGAGCTACGAAGATGTATCATGATTTGAAAAAGTTATTTTGGTGGCCGGGAATGAAAAGAGAAATTGCGAATTTTGTTTATTCTTGTTTGACTTGTCAGAAGTCAAAGATTGAGCATCAGAAGTCGTCTGGGCTAATGCAACCGTTGGCTATTCCAGAGTGGAAGTGGGATAGTATCAGTATGGATTTTGTTTCTGGTTTACCGAGGACAAGTAAGAATTTTGAAGCTATTTGGGTGATTGTTGACAGATTGACAAAATCGGCTCATTTCATTCCGATCAGAATGGATTATCCGTTAGAGAGATTAGCCGAGTTGTATATTGAGAAGATTGTAAGTTTGCATGGTATTCCGTCGAGTATTGTTTCGGACAGAGATCCTAGATTTACATCGAAGTTTTGGGAAGGTTTGCAGAAGGCTTTGGGAACTAAGCTGAGATTGAGTTCTGCATATCATCCGCAGACTGATGGTCAGACTGAGAGGACGATTCAGTCACTAGAGGATCTTTTGAGGGCTTGTGTTTTGGAAAAAGGAGGTGCTTGGGATTGTTATTTACCTTTGATTGAGTTTACCTACAACAACAGTTTTCATTCGAGCATTGGTATGGCACCGTTTGAAGCTTTGTATGGTAGGAGATGTCGAACACCTTTATGTTGGTATGAGTCCGGTGAGAGTGCTGTAGTTGGACCGGAGATTGTTCAACAAACTACGGAAAAGATTAAGATGATTCAGGAGAAGATGAGAATTGCTCAGAGTCGTCAGAAGAGTTATCACGACAAGAGGAGGAAGTCACTTGAGTTTCAAGAGGGAGATCATGTGTTTCTTCGTGTTACTCCGATAACTGGAGTTGGTCGAGCTTTGAAGTCGAAGAAGTTGACACCTCGATTTATTGGTCCTTATCAGATTTTGGAGAGGATAGGGGAGGTAGCCTATCGTATCGCTTTACCGCCGTCACTTGCGAATTTGCATGAGGTTTTTCATGTGTCTCAGTTGAGGAGGTACATTCCTGATCCGTCGCATGTAGTCCAAGTAGATGATGTACAGGTGAGAGATAACCTGACTGTTGAAACATCACCTATGAGGATCGAGGATCGAGAGTTGAAGCAGTTGCGGGGTAAAGAGATTGCTTTGGTAAAGGTAGCTTGGGGAGGACCAGCAGGTGGCAATGTGACTTGGGAACTTGAGAGTCAGATGAAGGAGTCTTATCCGGAATTATTCGCTTGAGGTATGTTTTCGAGGACGAAAACTCTTTTAGTGGGGGAGAGTTGTAACACCCCGATAAAAATAAGATAATTATTTGATTTAAATTAATATTATATTTATTAATTTAATTAAATAATTTGGAATTATTGGATTATTATTATTATTGAAATAATAATTATTGGAAAATATATAAGTTGGAAATAAGGAAAAAGAATCCCATTTGGTAAAAAGAGTTTTACGTGAAACAGAGAAGCGGCTGAAAAGTGGAAAGTGGAGAAAGGGCAAAGAGGAAGAGAAAGGGCAAAGATTGGAGAAGAGAAAAACTTGGAGCTCAAAGATTTGCCGGATTAATCAGGTAAGGGGGGTTTATCATCGTTTAATGGGTATTATGAGTTAGCATGTAATGGGTAGTGATAAACCGTTGAATTGACCCTAATTGGGATTTGGAATGTTGAGAAATTGTGATGAATAAGTTGTGTGAAAACTGTAATTGAATCGATAATGGTGTGTGTCGTAAATTTCTGGACGTGTAGCTTTTTACGGAATTGGAATCGGAGGTCCGGAAGTCCTCCAACGGCGGAAAATACGGAGAATTCTGCATTTTGCTTCGTGTTAGCGCAGGAACAGCTTTCTGTCTTGCGTTAACCGGTTAACCCAGGGTGTTAACCGGTTAACACTGTTAGGAATTATAAAATATTGCTGTTTTGCTTGCGTTAACCGGTTAACCCAGGGCGTTAACCGGTTAACACTGTTGTGATTTCTGAGAAATTGTTGTTCTGTTTGCGTTAACCGGTTAACCCAGGGCGTTAACCGGTTAACACTGTTGTACACTGCCAGGAAGCGTGTTTTGTCCTGCGTTAACCGGTTAACCCAGGGCGTTAACCGGTTAACACTGTTGAAAAGTGGGAAAATTGATATTTTAATGTTGTGAACATAAATGGGTGATTGGCCTATATCGGTGTGTGATATAGTAGGGATTATTTCCCGTTGTTTTGAGTAGTATAGGTATTAGTAGAGTGTGCTAATACTGTGGTTGTCTTTGGCATGATCTGATATGCTTATGTGATAAAATACTGATGATGTGTGATGGTATGCGTGATCCTGTGAATGTATCAGTTATGTGTGCATTTGTGAATAGACTGTTTTATGGCTTAGAGTGTGAGCATATGTCTATTCTTGAATTGTGGTTGATGATTTAGCATTGCTAGGTGATTAGCATGCATATTGTGGCCTTTATGGTGGTAGCTAATTCCCATAGTGAGGAATTAGTGAGTTAGTCATTATGGACTGTTGTTGATGTTTGCATGCTAGGTGAATTAGCGTGCATAGCATAGCCCTTGGGGTGGTAGCTAATTCCCATGGTGAGGAATTAGTGAGTGAGTCACTAGGTCTCAAATGAGTGGGACTAGTGAGCTTGGTAGCCGTACCTGGATTTGGTCGGTGAGGTTGAACTATATGTTCACGAATAGTCGGTACCGCATGCATGGAGTCTCATTGCATAATGTATGTATGACGTATAATATGAATGGATGTATTCCAATATTATGCGTGTGTTTGTGTTGGTATTGGGTATGATATTGAGTTGATGTGCCGTTACTGCATGTGTGATATGATTAGGGTGATTGATGTGTTAAATTACTTAACATTGCATGATATTTTATAATGCTTATTATATCGATTGAGGAACTCACCCTTACAACTATTTTTCAGGTAACGAGCAGTGATTGAGTAGAAGCTAGTGCTTGGAGTCTAGTGTAGTCTCCTTAGTGGGTCATGCTCTGATAGATGTAACCTCGGGACAGGATGTTTTACCTTGTTGAATAATTTTACATGTAATGTGTACATGTTTTGCATGATTGATTTGATTTCTATCCGCTGCGTATTGTGCAAATACTTTATGTTTTAATTTAATAAAAGAGCATGACGGTTATTTGATGAATGGTGTGAAGTGATTGTGTGACACCCTTGATTGCATAAATTACTCTGATTTATATATTGCTATTTTAATTAAATATTTGGGGTGTTCTAGAAGGGTGTTACAAGGCTCGTCCATGTAGTCAAGATGAAACGTTGCTGCTTCATTTTTCCATTTGAACTTAAACATGGATGACAAAGTTGCCAGGGCGTCGACCAACTGATTTTCCTCTTTGGGGATATGATTAAATGTAATTTGGTCAAAGTATGGGATTAGCTTCAAGACATGTTCTTTGTAAGGGATGAGCTTGTGGTCTCGAGCTTCCCAATCACATTTGACTTGGCTAATGACCAAGGCTGAATCTCCGTATACTTCAAGAATTTTGATCCTAAGATTAATTGCAACTTCAATTTCGAAGATACAGGCCTCGTATTCTTCCATATTGTTGGTACACTCAAAACATATCCTTGCAGTGAAGGGTAAATGGAAACCAGACGGGGAGGTGATGATTTCCCCAATGCCATTGTCGTGAGCGTTAGAAGCTCCATCGAATACAATAGTCCACCGAGATCCTAGTTCAGATCCTTCCTTAGGGTCGGGTATGTTGCAGTCTCTTATCAGCATGATGTCCTCGTCTGAGAATTCGAAACGCATAGACTGGTAGTCTTCCAAGGGCTGATGTGCAAGATAGTCGGTAGTACACTCCATTTGATGGCCTTTTGAGTGACATGTCAGATATCGTACTCAGTCAAAGCAATTTACCAACGGGCCACTCTCCCGGTTAGAGCAGGCTTCTCGAAGATGTATTTGACGGGGTCCATCTTGGAGATTATCAATGTTGTATGGGTGAGCATATACTGTCTTAGGCATTTGGCAGCCCAAGCAAGCTCATAATAAGTCTTTTCAAGCATGGAATATCTACTCTCGCAATCAATAAACTTCTTTCTTAAGTAGTATATGATGTGTTCTTTCCTACTGGTATCATCTTGTTGGCCGAGGACACATCCCGTGGATCCTTCTAGAACGGTAAGGTACATGATTAAAGGTATTCAAGGTACAATAGGCATCATGATATGAGGTTCTTTCAAGTACTCATTTATCTTCTCAAAAGCATTTTGGCAATCGTCGTTCCAAATGATGGCTTGATCCTTTAGAAGAAGCTTGAAGATTGGATCACAAGTAGCTGTAAGGTGAGATATGAATCTAGCGATGTAGTTCAATCTACCTAGGAATCCTCAGACTTCCTTCTCGGTTTTGGGTGCATGCATAGCTTGTATAGGCTTCACCTTCTCAAGATCTACCCCAATGCCCTGTTGGTTAACGATAAAACCTAGCAGTTTTCCAGATCTTACTCCAAACATGCATTTGTTGGGATTAAGCCTCAACTTGGATTTCCTAAGGTGTTCAAATACCTTCTCCAAATTGATAAGATGCTCATTTCGGTTTGAGATTTGGCGATCATATTATCAACGTAAACCTTGATCTCTCTATGAATCATATCATGAAAGAGTGTGACCATAACTCATTGGTAAGTCGGCCAACTTTTTTTAGCCCGAAAGGCATGACCTTGTAACAGAAGGTACCCCATGGGGTTATGAAAATGGTTTTCTCCATGTCTTTCGGAGCCATCTGGATCGGGTTGTAACCGGAGAACCCGTCCATGAAGGAGAAAACAGAGAATTGAGCGGTGTTGTCTACCATCACGTCAATGTGGGGTAGTGGAAAGTCGTCTTTGGGACTCATTCTATTCAAATCTTTGTAATCCACATACATCCTTACTTTTCCGTCCTTTTTGGGCACATGCGCAATATTGAAGATCCATTGGGGGTAGTTGGAGACTGCAAGAAACCCTGCGCCGAGCTGTTTTTGCACTTCCTCCTTGATCTTCATAGCCATGTCAGGATGAGTCCTTCTTAGCTTTTACTTCATAATAGGGCACTCTTCTCTGAGAGGTAGACGATGGACCACGATATCATTATCGAGTTCTGGCATGTCTTGGTAAGACCATGAGAACACACCCATGTAGTCCTTTAAGAGCTTGACCAACTTAGCCTTTACTTCTTCTTGTAAAATTGAGCAAAC